>NW_011361013.1:4136-9363 GCF_000735185.1 Notothenia coriiceps | reverse complement strand
GTTGTATTGCGGTGCGCGAGTATCCTATGCATTACAGTAGAGGCCTGTAAAAACTGCCTTCAAAATAAAAGCGTTTACTTTATAAAAGCTTAAATTAAGAAATATGTACTATATAATGTGATCAATAATAATTTAAAACAAACTACGTATAACTACCACATTATAACTGACTGAGTGAATGTAAAATGTAAGTATACAGTTATGAAGACATATCTGACATTTCCACTGGGTGACTAATTTCAATTGATGTTGACACCATCTCACAACACTCCTAAAATAACATTACTTTCTGAAGCACAATTTAAAATGTATGCTGTTTAAAATCTCAAATTAGATCTATTGTCCATCTATATTTTGATTATTATTTAATGGAAACCGTCCATAATCAAAGAGTCATTCGAAGTCAATCAAATACTTATTTCACTTCAGGGTGATAGCAGGAGACCCCATCTAGTCAATCAGAGAAAATCAGGACAATCTGATGTAGAGTTTCAAAATAAAAGACCTTTGTAGTCTCATATACGAGCTATCATCCCTCTATTTATAGATAAGAATAAAACAAAAACTATCCAGTATCAAAGACTTATTTCACTCCAGGGTGATAGCAGGACACCCCATCTAGTCACTCAGAGAGAATCTGGACAATCTGATGTCCAGTTTCAAAATAAAAGACCTTGGAAGTCTCATATATGAGCTATCTTCCTTCTGTTTGTATCCAACAGTTCAAATGTTCGAATGACATTAAACCAGAATTGTCCCCCTTTTTTCTTAAACAGTGAAGAAAATTGGATATGTTAATGATATATATTGACTGCAAAACTCAAAATGTCCCCGGTTTTCATTTAGAAAATCTGGTCACCTTACTTTATAGCCCAACATTAGCTTTTTACTTCATAAATCATAAAGTGGTGTTAATGTGTATATGGAGATTATAAGTATCATTACAAAACCACATGGAGAAATCCCAGTTGGCCAGGGAGATGCTGCATTCAGGGACCATCACAGAAACATGAGCAACACTCTCTTCAAACTTTCTGATGGACGAGACTCGACTTTTCTGTTGTTGAAAGCAGATTGAATTCCCCAGTCAGGGAAACGAATGGCTCCTCTCTGTTTTCTTGCTTCACTCAGCACTGTTTCAGCTCACAGTGACATGAGTGATGTGCTGTCAGACACTTCATCCGTCTTCTCTAAACTCAGAGAGGAGAGGCACGTCTTTGTTTTTTAACCCGTTAACATCACCAGCCTGGATCATCGCTCTTTCTCATGAACTACTGATAACTCTCTCCATCACTATTAAAACATCCTGACTCCTCAAAGATAAGATTTGGTAAAAAGATGCACGTTTTCTCTTTTTCCAAGAGTTCTGTTACGACTTTTAAGAGTTGTGTAATCATCAAACCTCGACCCTCCACCTCTTTTTATTTGAACGAATCTCAAAAATGTTTTTACAAGTCCTTGAGAGGTTTGCTTTCCAATAACTGCCCCTCTCTTTCCTGAACTGAGCGCTAAATCTTAAGTGACCTTCAGCAGATTAAAAGTATCTTGAAGGATTTGCTGGAAAGTTTTTAAGCAAAGCTGATAATTTATTTCTCTCTGTTGGGGTCCCTCAGGGCGCCCAGTCAGGACCCCCTTTCTTTTCTTTCAATACTTACTTCCTCTTGGTCAATAGTTCACTGTCCCATTATGTAGAACACACCCTAATCAGCAAGGAAGAAATAAAGAATCTGGTAAACATTTATGTTTTCTCTCCTATTTATGAAAATAGCAGTGATTTGTGTCTTAAATTAACAACAAAACAAAAAATCCTGCTTGCTCAAGGAAGATATCCATTATCCTGTACTTTAAAGAGTCCTCTCCTGCTGATGTTCAGGTGTATATCAGTATGTAGTGTCTCTACTTTAAAGAGTCCTCTCCTGCTGATGTTTTCAGGTGTATATCAGTATGTAGTGTCTCTACTTTAAAGAGTCCTCTCCTGCTGATGTTCAGGTGTATATCAGTATGTAGTGTCTCTACTTTAAAGAGTCCTCTCCTGCTGATGTTCAGGTGTATATCAGTATGTAGTGTCTCTACTTTAAAGAGTCCTCTCCTGCTGATGTTCAGGTGTATATCAGTATGTCTCTACTTTAAAGAGTCCTCTCCTGCTGATGTTCAGGTGTATATCAGTATGTCTCTACTTTAAAGAGTCCTCTCCTGCTGATGTTCAGGTGTATATCAGTATGTCTCTTCAGACCTCATTCACTCAGCAGCATCTCTGAGATCTGAAGACGTTTCCAGGAAACAGACGAAGCTATCGCTGCTCCTCAGAAAGTGTTTTTAAATCTGAGTTGAGGCACATCTTTATTCAAATGTAGGACGAGATGTATTTTACCCACACAGTTTATTTTTACTTTTATTTCACAACACGATCTGCAGTCTCTCTTGATGTGGCTCCAGCAAACAAAACTAACCCTTAAAGATCGCCTAGTTTGCAGAATCCACGTCTTCATGGCTCCCGTTTACCTTCAGTTTCACTTTGAATCCAGATCCTGTGTAACTAGATATTTTACTACATCGCCAAGTACATGTGAATGAATTCAATATTTAAATAATCTGTTAAAAACTTATAATAATAATAATAATAATAATAACAATAACTTATTTCCATTTAGAAAACGACTCTTTAAAGCTGCAGAACAAACCGTCCTTAGTCTGAATCTAAAAGGTCATCTCTTGTGAATAATCCACCAAACAACCACGAAGCGCTACGAGTCACCAGAGGACTCTGAATGCCTCTGATATTAAACCTATCATCATAGTTATCCTTATTATGATCAGGGCGATGTTGCAGGAGGAGAGGTGGAAAGGTGTATCAGGAATGTAAGGAAGCCTGGAGGGACAGTTGTAAGACATGTGATATTGCAATTAAGTAAAAACGTAGCCTCGTTTCCAGCCCTGGAGCGTCAATATAGCTCCCATTCTGTCCTGCAATACACTATTATTATTCTGGACCACATAGGTAAGATACCTGTAGTGTAAGGAAGCCTGGAGGGACAATTCCTGTTAGTAAGGGGGAGAGACCTGACATTTCTGCAGATTAAATCCATACCAGACATGACGAAGCGTACTTAACTTAGGAATAATATGCAATGAATAAGTCCTGTTTCTGTTATCATTACTGCTACTATGACTGTAAGGAAGCCTGGAGGGACAATTTAGTGAGATTTAACTCTAACAAACTTGTCAAGCACTTTTTCACCACTTGCAGTAAAACCAGTTTCCAGCCTCAGAGCGTACAGTACTATACGCTGAATCACAACATGACAACAAACAGAAGAATAATGTATAATGACTGTAAGGAAGCCTGGAGGGACAAATATAGTGATATGAACTCTTCTTAGTTTGACAGGAGAGATCTTAACTTAATAATAATAACTTCTTATTGTCTGTAAAGCACGTTTTCACCACTTCTCCTACAAAATGACACGTAGTAAAACCAGTTTCTAGCCTCAGAGCGTGAATTATTACACGCTGAATCACAACGTGTCAACAACAGGAGAGGATGAACCATCATGATGAATGTAAGGAAGCCTGGAGGGACACATATAGTGAGATGAACTCTTCTTAGTTTGACAGGTCGAGATGGACATCCACACGTCTCTGTTGTCTGTAAAGCACGTTTTCACCACTCTACACGTTGTAAAACATGTTTCCTCAGAGCCTACAGACAACATGCATGCTCTCCTGTAATCCAACAATGTGTTTCTACACCACAAGGTTCCCGTGGTGAAGCCAGATTAAAAAGACTCTCCGATTAGTGACCTAACAAACCAGAGAACGACACGAGAAGAAGACGCTGTGAGAACCTGAGCAGCTGATGTTTGGACCATCTGTTAGAGACGCTGACCTGTGTGTGAGACGCTGCTTCACTTAGAGTGTGTCCTCAAGTAATCACACACACACACACACACACACACACACACACACACACACACACACACACACACACACACACACACACACACACACACACACACACACACACACACACACACTCCTCTGGAAGCTCCCCGACTGCAGCCCTCTGTTTCCTCGCCTGTGGGAAAGAGACTCGGAGCTTTATGTTATCTCATGAACGGGAGTCCACCCACACCTCTCTCACTCTCTCACACTCTCTCACACACTCTCACACACTCTCACACTCTCTCACACACTCTCACACACTCTCATACACTAACAGGACCCTGTTGGCTTCAGTTTATCTTGCTGCAGTCTTCAAAAGCACTGAGGGCAAAATGTTATCCTGCTGCCCCCAGCTACACTGTGTGTGTGTGTGTGTGTGTGTGTGTGTGTGTGTGTGTGTGTGTGTGTGTGTGTGTGTGTGTGTGTGTGTGTGTGTGTGTGTGTTGTTGTGATGGAGAGGTGTGGTTCAGAGGTTATCAGCTTATTAAACGGGGGGTTATCAGCCTGATGGTGAGGGTCATATTGGGTTTATCACACACTGAAAAACAACTTTAATTGAGTGTATGTTGTCAGCATATTTCTCAGGACTGTTTCAGGTCAGCTGAAAACACTAATATGTGGTTCAAGTTTGCTTATGTTTCTAAGACAGTTTATATTTCATGCATACTTTATTCAAAACAGCTAACAGCTGCTAAATACCTCTTCTGCCGACTATGTAACTAAACAAACAAACAACCAACTAACCAACCAACCGACTATTTAACTAAACCAACCAACCAACCAACCAACCAACCAACCAACCAACCAACCAACCAACCATCTAACCAACTGACTATTTAACTAACCAACCAACCAACCAACCAACCAACCAACCAACCAACCAACCATCTAACCAACTGACTATTTAACTAAACAAACAAACAACCAACCAACCAACCAACCATCTAACCGACTATTTAACTAAACCAACCAACCAACCAACCAACCAACCAACCATCTAACCAACTGACTATTTAACCAACCAACCAACCAACCAACCAACCAACCAACCAACCAACCAACCAACCAACCATCTAACTAACCATCTAACCAACTGACTATTTAACTAAACAAGCAACCAAGCAACCAAGCAACCAAGCAACCGACTATGTAACTAAACAAACAAACAACCAACTAACCAACCAACCGACTATTTAACTAAACCAACCAACCAACCAACCAACCAACCAACCATCTAACCAACTGACTATTTAACCAACCAACCAACCAACCAACCAACCAACCA
>NW_011361013.1:0-4107 GCF_000735185.1 Notothenia coriiceps | reverse complement strand
TTGTTTAGTTAAATAGTCAGTTGGTTAGATGGTTGGTTGGTTGGTTGGTTGTTTGTTTTTTTAGTTAAATAGTCAGTTGGTTAGATGGTTGGTTGGTTGGTTGGTTGGTTGGTTAGTTGGTTAGTTAAATAGTCAGTNGATATGGTCCTTTGTTCTGGAAATGTCATTTTGGAGCCTGAGACCTGAACAACAGGCTCAGGTTTTAACAGGTTGAATAACTTCTTGTTTATATTAAGATATTCAACCTGTTAAAACCTGAGCCTGTTGTTCAGGTCTCAGGCTCCAAAATGACATTTCCAGAACAAAGGACCATATCTTCCCTTCTAAAAGGGTTAAATTAATAATCTGTGTTCTCAAAGTAATGATAAACCTGTGAGTTGGATGTAGAAGAGTCAGAATCAATAGAGGTGTTTTTTATTTTAAAGAAAATTCAGATTGAACATAGTAAAAAACTGTAAATTATAGTGTCCGTCCAAAACATATGTTTTACTTATAGTGAAAACCACCCTCGGATGATGGTGAGGTAGACTAACAATAAGTACCCTGTATCAAGATTGATGCAAAACAAGAGACATTTTAGAGAGGTTTAGAAAAAAACTCTTCTGGGGTCATTTGGGTGGAAATAGGCGTTTTTGCCGTTTCTCTGGAACCCATTGGTCGATTTTGGTGATTGACATCTCTTTTTAACCATTAGAGCCAATAGAATCGAAGGGGGATTTCAACATACACACCAACGTTAACAAAAAAAAGTGGGGGCTTCGCGCATGCAGTTTTGCCCAGAGCGAAAGCTGTCTCACGCTCTGAAATCTGAAACCGGGAAAGCAGGTTTATTGCTTATGGATTATCAGAAATCAAAGTGACACAGACACATTGGATTAACCTGATCTTCAGCAGCGTTTTTATCCTTTTAATGCCATTAAAGACAACTTTGATCAGACAACAATGGAGGTAAGAGATATTGCTGTTTTTGCTACCTAGCGCCACGTGTTGGGATGTGTGTTCTTGTTTATTATGTCGCGAGTTCTTATCATGGAGTGATGATATACAGGATATACCTATCGATTCTGTGTCTTCTCACGATGCTAATAGAGGGGTTGGGTTCAAACCCCACTGCAGTCAGCATGTCGTTGTGTCCCTGAGACACTTGTGCTCCTGTGGGGATTGCCCACAGTATTGAGTATGTGAGTCACTTTGGATAAAAGCGTCTAACAAGTGACATGTCATGTAAAATGTAATGATTGCATATTTTCATGTTTATGTTTTTATGCAAGATAAAAACTACATTTAAAAGAAAGGTTTTACTTTTATTTTATTAAAACCCCTAAAACCCATTGTCTTGTCACATTGAGGCCTGAGAGTGGGATTTATTATAGATGTATTGTAAGGAGGCTTTTAAATATCTTTCTCATTGTGTCCTCAGTTGTTGTTGTGACCGCGTCTGAATCCTCCTCAGAAGCTTTTTGGGTCAAAATGTTTGCAGAATGGAAACCATATCCATATTTATTTACTAAATCCTGCACAGCAAACAAACCGAGGGACAGCAGCTGAGGCTCGTCTCCGGGGTATTAAACATCCACAGACGGCTCAAATACTGAAATGTATAATCAAAAAGCAACCCTGTTCAGAACCCCAGCTGAACTAAGTCCTGCATCTGTTCCGTGGAATAGATTGACCTCAAACTAAACATATTGTTACCCTGCATGAACCATAGACTCATAGGTTTATAAACCCAATACATACATGGGTCATAAAACACCTTGAGTTAGAGGTAAACAGAGAAAAGGACAACAGATGTGTTTATGAAATATAAAAGTGCTCTTAGGGGTTTGTGGAAAAGTGTTTCAAACAGTCACAGCATTTATCAAAGTGTTATTGAATTTGAAGCATCAACATTTCAAATTAGAACTTTATTTTGACGAAAATGCATTTGGACCAGCATGATTATAGCTGCGAGTTAAAACAGGGGATTCTTTAAAGTGTTTTCTAAATGTGTCACAGCTCAAGGGTTTCACTCTTAGCCGTAAGATTTACTTCCATCAAATCACATTTAAATAAGTTCTGAGATTTATCAGACAAAATATGGCTGTGGCCCCCAAAACACTGCTCCAGAAGGTTGGAGACCTGCTCCTCACCGTCCATGGCGGCTCCATCCACCCTGAGGTTCGCAGCCTGGGCGTCACTCTGGACTCTAGCCTCACCTTCAACTCCCACATCAGGTCAACTGTCAAAACTGCTTTCTTTCACCTACGAAACATCTCCAGACTCCGGCCCTCTCTCCCCGACCCCATTTCAGAAACATTAGTTCATACATTCATCTCCTCAGGCCTGGACTACTGCAATGGAGTCCTGCCCGGGGTCACCAGCAAAGCCCTGGACAGGCTCCAGTACGTCCAGAACTCTGCAGCCAGGCTCCTCACCCGCTCTAAGCCCTGGCAACACATCACCCCCACCCTCCTCCACTTTCACTGGCTCCCGGTCAAGTCACGCATCCAGTACAGACTCCTCCTGCTAGCCTACACATCTCTCCACTCCCTAGCCCCTGCATACATCTCTGACCTCTTCAGCCCTACACCCCCTCTCGTCAGCTGTGGTCCTCCGACACAGGGCTGCTCTCCATCCAGCGCTCCATCAACCATCCTCAACCGTCCATCAACCGTCCATCAACCGTCCATCAACCGTCCATCAACCGTCCATCAACCGTCCATCAACCGTCCTCAACCGTCCATCAACCGTCCATCGATCAACCATTTAACCAAGAGATACGGTATTTTTCTAAAATAACCACATTTTTGCAAGACCATTTTCCTTTAAATACATATATTTTTAAATGATTTATTTTAAAACAAATGACTCAGTTAAGAAAAAGTAAATCAACCAATTTTACAATACAATTTTTTAAAGCACTAACATCTTTTTTTGTTGAAAAAATAAATCACATACATTTTCAAAGATAAAGTCATCTTAAAAAATAATTAATTTCTTTTTGAAATCACATCCAGCTCCCAGGTCAGAAGAACTCTCCTGCTCTTCATCATCCTCATCACCACCAGCTCAGACTCTTCACTTTCCAATCCTCTGCTGCTCATGTGTGTTAAAACCTGTTAAACCCCGAGCCTGTTTTTCAGGTTTCAGGCTCCAAAATGACATTCCCAGAACAAATGACCATATCTTCTAAAAGGGTTAAATTAATCATCTTTGTTCTCAAAGCAATGATAAACCTGTCAGTTGGATGTAGAAAAGTCAGATTCAATATAGATGTTTTTTATTTTAAAGAAAATTCAGGTTGAACACGGTAAAAAACTGTAAATTATAGTGTCCGTCCAAAACATATTTTGTACTTATAGTGAAAACTAACTTTGGGATGGGTTAGTAGACTAAAAGCTTTAGGAATCCAAAGTACATATAATAAGTACCCTGTATCAAGATTGATGCAAAACAAGTGATATTTGACCTTTTTAGACAGATTTAGCAAAAAGAACCTCTTCTGGGGCCATTTGGGTGGATTTTCCATATCTCTGGCCCCCCTGCTGGATTTTGACATGTGACACCTCTCTCTAACCGACAGAGCCAATGGAATCGAGGGGAGCTCCCACATAGTCCTTATTTGGTCATGTGTGTGTACTATACTGCCGCATAGCCAAGACCGGAAGCAGCAGCCTCTGGTGGCTACCATTAGCAGCTAACTTTTGCTCTAAGATTTTTACATAACAATGGAATTATGGATTATAAATAATTCCAATTATTGCCCAGAAACTTTATCAACCTATGGATCAACCGATTCAGCCCGTTTGTTCTTGTTTTAATGCCATTGAACACGTCTTTTGATCAGATTGACAGCTACGGTGAGACGATCTCCCTAGAAGCTCCGTAAAGGTACGTGTTGTGATGTCTGTCTTTGCTTCCCCTGTCGCAAGTTCGGATCACTCAGTGATGATACTATATACCTAAATAATCTGTGGACCCTCAGCTTTAATCGGTGATCTTGTATGTGCAGCTACGATAAGTAATAAGGGTACTTTTATCTTGAGTTCTGTGCCGATGTCCGTTAGCATTTTTCGCTAAGGGGTCATTTAGATGCTTCTTATGAGACTTGTGTTTTGTTTTGGT
>NW_011361012.1:0-2931 GCF_000735185.1 Notothenia coriiceps | reverse complement strand
CTCTCATGGACGGAAGGTCCTGAAACCTCCTCTCCTCGATTGGCAGAGCGTCAACTTCAGCAGTTGCAGCTGCCTGTTGATATTCCTGATGTAGTTGGGAGATGGTTGTGCCTGGGTGAAGGAACTTCTTGTCTTTATAGGTCGCTGTGCTTCTGCAGTAGTGCGAATCAACAGTGGGCAGATCCTTCAACCAGTCCTTAAGGAAATCTGTGACAGCAGTTTCTAGCTTTGCATTTTTGCCACTCTTAGGTGGAGATGTAGTTGGCGGGTCTGCCACTTGTTCGTCATGGTCAATGGTGTCTTTGTTCAGCCAGTGTAATGGTTCTTTCAGGGATACCAAGTGTAGAAGAAAAAAAGCTTTGCACACTTTAAGATTCGTTCCATCCTGAAGTTTCAGTTGGTAGGAAAATTATGAACTGCGCCTGGATCCCTCTTTCAAGGCAACCTTTGTGACCAAAGTGGTGACGTATGTTCTTCCCAGTTGTCCATTGACCAAACTTTCTGAAATATTCACTGCCTCTGCTCTTCTGTAATGGATTGACAGTCTCGAGTCGTGACTCGTTGACAGAACTTTGAATTGCAGGGAAGGCCCATAGCCTTTGTAGCTATTTCTTTGCCACCGTTGGCCTTGTATGCCATTCCTTTGAGACGTTTCTTTCTGGGTTCATTTTGCTTCCATGTTTCTGGGCTGAGGTATTTGTGTTGTTTCCTTTTGACCGTATTGTTTTCATACACATCCTCTAGATGAGGACCATAATGTTCTGAAGTTGCTGCCAGACTGTCTTCATTTTCACGGACATAGGACTCATCAGAGGATGGATTGTAATTTGGGTCTATGATAACATCATCATCATCATCATCATCATCATCTGTGTCTTCTTCGTGGTGTGGACGGGTCTGCTTGGCATCTTCAGCAACACTCTCTTCTTCAATGAGAGTGTTTAAGTTATTGTCTGCTCCATCTGATACAGGGTCTTGGCCTGGTACATGCTGCTCCATCTCTTTAACAACGGTCTCATTTTCATTGGATGATTCTTGATCGGTGTCTGAAAAGTCAAATCCATCTCCTACCAAAACGGAGTAGGCGTACGGTCACAACTGTGTGATCATTATGAAAAAAAACGTTTTAATTGCACTGTGGTATTAATACATTAAAGCTATTTTGATGAATATTATTTGGCCAAATTCAATTAAAAAAAATGTGTAATCTTTCCTAATAAGATGGAAATGTAATGTGGAAAAAGGAGACAATAATACAATATTAACAATTGAAATGTACTTTTCCTAATTCATAATTATGCAGTAATTATATCCGTTACTTCTGAAAGGTTAGATTCGTTTTTAGATTAGTCGGGAAATGTGTGCGTGCTTCATGGAGCTACAGTAGCTTCATTAGCTGCAGTAACTATAGTACCTACAGTAGCTTCGGTAGCTACAGTAACCATACATTGAGAAAGTAAAAGACTAAATAACTACACAACATTTATAGCCTAGCCTATAGTATAATATAGTATAACATCACTTGCCAACAGGGGATAAGCCCTGAACCATGAAAATAACTAAATGTATCTGTTAGTTTTTCTTTTTCTTGAAGCAGCCATTTTGTAAAGCTTGTCAAATGGCCTATGTCACAAGACAATGTGACTTAAGCTATTATCTTTTTTAAATATATGGCCTAAGTCACACTCTTGACATATGCCATTATACTATCAGGGTAGGAACAGCACTATCCTTTCAGGATGTAGGCAGACCCGGCGCCAGAACAAATCTAAAGGGAGGGCATATGATTTTCATGGGCTGCGGGCCTGCGGCACAATATATATCAAACAGCAAGGCCAACAGCATTGCGCAAAGACGCACACGTATCGCAAATACATACACAAATAAAGGGCAACATAGAAACCACTTTTGAAACATTGTGTGCGTGGCAGCACAAACACTGGTGAATCACGAGCAAGGCACACTGATTAAGGATGGCAGCTTCCTCATCGTTGCACTCGGAGAGAAATAGTAGAGACGGAGACGATGAACTGTTTAGCCCGCCTTGGGCATGGTTTATTTTCCTATGCACTGCAGGTGCATCCTTCCACTCAGCCGAGCTAACTTAGAACATTATTTTGGCCAACTCTGCATCTTTGAGCAGCGTATACTTAAACAGTGATAGGAAAAGCCCACTGCCTGACTCGGACATGCTGTGGAGTGAATCGTGGTCACCTCTGAGAGGGAGTTGGTTGACAGCTAAACAAGCTATAATATCAACGACAGCTGAGACGTAATAACGGTTCCGTGCCAGCTGATCCACCAAAGTACTAATTTCCTTATTTGTTTCCTGGCGTATCTGTCTCTTTCTCCACAAACTCTCACATGAAATGTGTTCTTTTGATGCGGCATGCCTTAGCAGTCCTTTATCAGTCTGTAATGCGTGTTTCCAGTCGCAAAAACCTTTGACAGTAAAAGCCGCATCAGAGGAAGACGTATTTACTTTAAACTGTCTACAGGGGAAACAAAAGGCTGCGTCTGCTTTTAACGAATATTCAAGTTATGGTCTGTTGTAGTACCATGCAGTGGCAAAAGTGCGCTTATTTCTTGAAAACAATCTCCCTGGATAACGATCCAGTTTCACCTGGTTGGGTTTATTAACCCCAAGATCATTTGGGGCTGTTGGTCTTTGAGTGGTTGCTGGCCCAATAGTACCTGTTGATGTGCTGCAAGGTAGCGTCTGTAGTGGAGGCACCGGCACGGAGGAGGAGGAGGAGGAGGAGGAGGAGGATGGCGGGTGTGGTACAGGGTGTGTGGCAACGCAGGTGGTGATGGTAGGGGCACAAGGAGCTGTGGCTCGGAGGACAGCGTTGGTGGCGGCCTCCTTGATGAGTCAAGGCTTGGCTCGTTAACTCAGCCCCGGGGTTTGCCGAGGTCAAGCTTGTGACATCT
>NW_011361011.1:0-3065 GCF_000735185.1 Notothenia coriiceps | reverse complement strand
GTTTAGTTTTTGTCTGTCACATAAAATCAGTTACATCTTCATCCAGACATTTCAAACTGACAACCTAGCTCGACAAGAGGTCCTTAAAACATTGTCCTACAGTGACGTCATGCAAAACTGTGATATGAAGAAATTGGTCAAAAGGCTAAGATGGCAAAAAGATAAAGGCGAGTGCGTATATTATTCTGGATTGTACTTTTAAATCATCACAAAATAAATGATGTGCTGAACTGAAACACGTCAAAATGTGTCTGAAGGTTTAAACATAGAACAACGTATTAGAGCTTAAAATGTCAATTCCTAGTAAACGACCAACAATTGCTGAACCATACATTGAAATGTTGACCTTTAACAACATTTAAATGCAGTTTTCCAATTCACAATGACATCTGTAAGTTTAACTGGTTTATAAAGCATTCAATGAAAGGCCAAATGATTATAGGTGTAGGAGCTCACATTAATACACGGCACAAGGCGATGTGTCTGCAAGACTGCACTCAGGTAAACAAAACATATTACCCGTGCGCAGCAGCTAACCTGCCTGCGAGCCTTCGCTCAGGTCACATTTACACACGGCGCGGCTGAAGCCCGCTAGCACTATTAGCACTAGCAGTATCGCTAGCACCGTTTTAGATTCAATGAGTGTCTCGTTTGCAAATGCTTCATTAAGTTGTTTGTGTTACCCCCTTTACAAGCAACTAATTGAGTACATAGATTGCACCTTGCACTATCGCCACTACATTTTTAAAAAAGTGCTCCCAGACGGGCCCGGCTCCACGAGGGGGCAAAAGGGGGCATTGCCCCCTCAGTTGTATTCTTTGCCCCCTCACTTTGAGTATCATTCATCCATCAAAAAGTACAATACATGTCACAATTATTAAATAACTTTAAATGATTATTTTCCCCCAACACACGTTACTATGTTTGGATAAGATATGTGGGCAGGCAGTCAAGCAACGTGTAAAAAAGCCTCAACCCCAAGTGAGCTTGTAGTCTTAATGTTAGCCTGTGTGCTTAGCTGTAAACACGTAGTAGACGTAACACATAGAGCAGCACCGTTTGTCCAGCGGCTTAACGGTATACCAATACCGTCCAATCAGGTACCGGTATTGACTTAGTACCGGTTCTCGGTACCCATCCCTACTCATAATAATGATAATAGCAGACATTTTTTTAACAATGACCACAATATAATTATTTTAATAAACCAAATATGAACAATTGAGGAAAATTAGGAAGAACTGATGATTCAAATGTTGTAGTTTGTGCATAAATTACTATTGCAACAAATGTGTTAATTTACTTCACTATTAGTCGTTTTTTTGGACAAATGCTCTTGGGCCAGTGGTTACAATGGTGGGCCAGTGGAATTTTACCCTTAATATCTACCCCTGCCACAGAGAAAAAATATATGTATGATATTACTGTCCTCAACGATGTAAGTCGAATAAAAAAATAAGTCGAAACTGCACTCGGCAAAAGTTGTAAAAACTCTGCTTCCCACCAGCTGATATCAAGTAACTCTCCCAGAAATAGTAACAGCACTCAGTTGGTATTTTTTAAGTTAAACCTAGACCTGAATCTTCTGTTTAAGAAGATAGATCAAAGGTCGAGGTTAGCACTCAGGTTTGATCTTGGAACCATTATTCTCTTTTTTGTGTACAGAATCAGGGAAGAAGCACTGACCTGTGTGTTACATTTTAGTTTTTGGGTGTTTTAATCATTTCAATTTGAAATGAAAATAAAAATCTGATTTCTGGAACAGTTTTATTGACTCTAAACCAACTGAGCCCACATGTATTCTGAAACGAAGAAGCCCTGAGCTGTTGTTAGCTTCGGGGCTAACACCCTCAATCTAAATTATCAGTTTTCTAGCGAGATACAGGAACTTGGCTTTGGTGTTAAGGAGTTTGTTTACCGACACATTTACTAAACGCACAGTGTACTTCTACCAACTGCTCTCTTCATTGCTACACACACACACACACACACACACACACACACACACACACACACACACACACACACACACACACACACACACACACACACACACACACACACACACACACACACACACACACAGCTCTTTAAACAACAGAACTCTTGCACTTGAAAATCTGAAACAGGCAAATGTTTGTCCTTATGCATAGTCAATTACTTTTACCGATTATAAAAATAGTTGCTGATTAATTGAAGGATCAGGGGACACAAACATGTAGCTGCTTATTCTTTCATACAAAATGGTGGGAATCTGGTGGTTTCAGTGGGAAATAACTGGCTGTACTTGGTCAGAACACAGTGGTTTCCCCTCAGCTGACCGTCTGTGTTCTTTGGCGCTGTTGTGTCTGCAGGAGATGGTGGAGGCTGCTGGAGAAGATGAGAGAGAACTGGCCGCTGAGATGGCTGCTGCGTTCCTCAACGAGAACCTCCCAGAAGCTATTTTTGGTGCACCTAAAGCCGGAGCAGGACAGTGGGCCTCACTGGTGCGGCTCATCAACCCCATACAGGGAACAACACTGGACCTGGTGCAGCTGGAACAGAACGAAGCTGCGTTCAGGTGAGCGGCTCCATTTTGTTATATTACTTGTCTTATCGTAGTTACATTTCCAGTATTGTAGGTATCATCGGGGCTTGAGACTTGTAGGTTCCTGTTTCACATTCGGAACAACAAGGCTGTGCTGTTAGCAGCCAGTGAAAAAACGGCATAAATCATAAAAACCGTTCATTTATATAGCACTTCTCCAAAAAGTGCTTTACTATTAAAACAATAACGAAGCTGAACATACAAGATAATAAAACATATCAACTTAAATATATAATTAAACGGCTTCAATTCGCACACTGTTAATCAAAAGGCGCTTTCACACCGGAGTACCTTTCCCGTACTTTTCCCAGAAATAGTTCCGATAGTTCCTGGGATGTTGCGTTCACACCAAAAAGGGAACCTTTTCACCCCTTTTTAGTAGGGGTGCACCGAATGGGAAATTCTTGGCCGATACCGAAGATAGGAAACAGTTTGCCGAATGCCGAAAGGCCGAAAATGATTAATAGCAATATATATA
>NW_011361010.1:0-1855 GCF_000735185.1 Notothenia coriiceps | reverse complement strand
TGTAATGAATCCAGAATGTATGACATTTTTGTTTTTTTAATTGCATTACAGAAAATAAAGAACTTTATCACAATATTCTAATTTTCTGAGACAGTCCTGTATATATATAATAACTTGCTTTATATTTTGTTATTTGTAAATTTAACATTTTCTTGTTTATTTCTACTGTCTTTTTAATTTTGTATTGTACAATGCCATGTCTTTTTATGCTGTCCTTAAAACATAAGGCTGCAAAAGACATTAATAACCACTGGATGATAAGAGATAGACAAAAGGTGCAGTTACAATGTCACATTTTTAAGTATTTTGAGGGAAGATAAATACATTCTGGTTAACCAAGTATGGGTTTCTGACATCATAAACATCTAGCAAATCTAGATATTTTTATCCAACTTTAAGAACCTCAAAGTAAACCTATACTAGTATTTAAGTGTTGGATAAACTTCCTAATATTAAAATATAGAACAGGAGAGTAATATTAGTGGAATTACTTTTCTTTTTTTTCTTTCAAAACAAGAGTAAATTAACTCCAGAAGATGGCAGTATTGCAACACAAAGGACACCAAGACTGTGGTTGTTTCAAGTCTTAACAGGAAAAGATAAGTTTTTGTGTTAAGAATTTTGGATCTTAACATAAAAACACAAATTAGCCTTTGTATTAACCCTATGCTGTATATTGTTTTTTCTTCTTCTTATAAAGAGAAAATTTGCAACAGAAAGGGAAAAATGGAACATGACTTTCAATTCCTCGTTTATAAAAAGTTGTGTGTCAAATTTCTCAATCAAACTATTTAGATGGCACCGCTGTTAACGTGGGAAACTCAAATATTTCAGGTTGTATAACTTTGTTTTTTATCCACATCATCTCTCCAAGATTTTTTTTAAACTTTTTTGTTGGAGTTGGTTTTCTTTCAGTCTTGCACTGCAAATGTATTAAAGGTCACCTATTGTGCAAAATCCACTTGTTCATGTCTTTTATACATAAACATGTGTCCCCTCTGTGTGAAGAGATTCTGAAAGTTTCAGGAAAAAAGATTAGCTTACTTTCCGTCCTGATCCATTTATATAAAAACCTGAAAATGAGCTGATCTGATTTTGGCCACTTTATGATGTCATAACGATTTTTTGGCCTGAACCAAACAAGGTAACACCCGCCCCACCTTATCACCTGAATCTCCTCCTAGAGCACCATTAGGCGCTTTCACACCGGAGTACTTTTACCCGTACTTTTCCCGTTTAGTTCCGTTAGTGCCTGAGATTTTGCGTTCACACCAAAAAGAGAATCAAATCAAGTTTTATTTATATAGCACATTTATTAACGATTTTTGGTCGAGCCAAAGTGCTGTAAATATAATAAAAATAGCCTATAGTAGAGACGCTTTACAGCTAATACAATAGCACAGATCGTTCAGAATATCAGTATTAGAAAAAACGACACCCTCTATCCTTAGACCCTCACATCGTACAAGGAACAACTTCCGGAGAAAACCCACAGTTTAAAGGGAAAAAATGGGAGAAACTTCAGGGAGAGCAACAGAGGAGGGATCCCTCTCCCAGGACGGAAAGACGTGCAATAGATGCCGTGTGTAAATCGAAGAGATAATACATTTTACAGCATAGGTAGTCCAAATGTTAGGAAATGCATGTGATTTTGAGATACCCCTACCCGAGGTAGAACAAATGACATCAATGATTTTTCTTATCTTTAGGGTCTCCCATTAATGAAATTGGTTGTTGTCAAATTTTATTTTGGGGTAAAAAAAAAGTTTTTTGGGTTGTCTTTAGAACTACCCCAATCCCTGAAAAAGAGCCAATTTAGACCAGGCCGAATGTGGCAAAGGTGACAAGAAAGCCC
>NW_011361009.1:10129-14460 GCF_000735185.1 Notothenia coriiceps | reverse complement strand
TGATTCTGACACTTCTACATCCAACTCACAGATGTTACCTTGCTTTGAGAAAAAAGATTATTAATTTTCCCCTTTTAGAAGTGAAGATATAGTCATTTCTTCTGGGCATGTCATTTTCGAGCCTGAGGCCTGAAAAACAGGTTGTATATGAATTGCCAATTTTCAATGATGGTATTATTAATGGCAGAGGGTGAATTAAACCGGTTCAGTATTCACCGTGCAAAACCTGATTATATTAGATAGAAACTTTTCCTGATTTAAGTTTTTGAACATAGTTTTATTAGATTTATAGATTTATTCATTTGAGAAAGTCGCAGCTTACTTTTCCAAGAACAACAAATGCATGTTACTTTAAACACTGCAAATATACAGTACTGCATGCCTACCATGATGGTTTTAACACCCTATATTTAATCCTAAATACCAAACTTTTCCATCACAGGACCTTTTTCCATTGCTTCACTGCAGCATGTTCCTCTCCTTGAAGCCCAGAACAAAGTGCTCTTTGAACTGCGTCATATTTCATGTTGAATGATCATTATGTGGATCTGGTGAAATGTCATGCTCTCCACAGCTGGACTATTAGCTGCAGAGTGGTGCTGCTGCCCCCGTGCCCAGCCTCCGTCCTCCTGCAGCTCTGACTCACTCTCATTAGAACGCTGCCACAGCTGCTGCGCTCCTGATCTCCGACTGCAGTCACGCTAACGCTGGGCTGCGTTCAAAGCAGGGCGTTCACGGGGTGTGTGTGCTCCGGGCTCCGGATAGTGTCTGTGAACTGTGACTCTGAGTCCGGCTTACGCTGAGAGACGTGCAGAGCTCTCCAGCCTTATTTTATTATTTAGCATATTATGTTATACTGGCACACGAGACGAGAAGAGAACAATGGAAAACGTGCAAAAGTATGGTATGAGTCATGGTTTAAACTATTGACTGTTGTTAGTCGTTCGCCGGAATTGTTTACAGTTGTTAGTTGTGATTTTGAGGGATTCCAAGTTTTAATTTTCTTCTTGGAGAGGGTAGGCAAGTATGACTACCAAGGTGCATTGTGGTTCGAAATATCTAGCTCCACTAAGCACATCCTGAAGCTAAAGGTTTCACTTGAAGCTACTTAAATATTTATCTGTTTGAATCACTTTAATTTGTAGTTCGAGGTCAATTTTGGATACATAATTCATTTGAAAATGACGAAACTGTTCTGACTGATGCTTCCGACTGGCTTTTTCAACTAAGCAAAAGCAGAAAATCAAATCATAGCTTTTGGAGCCAAAGTCAAGAAATGTATAAAAATGAGACAGCACAGGCTAAAACCAACTACTTTTTATTTGCCGCGCATGCGTACCTGCGTACCAGTTATGTGCACCCCTGTTTATATGCACATCCTGCTAACACTAATGGTTTCCCTCTGGAATGGAGTCCAACTCCATTAGCTCACTGGAGCAGCATGAGTGATGGATGTGACCCTTGTGACGAGTTCCTGAGCACCAGTCGACACAGATTATATTATCCCAGACAGCCTCTCGTGGTCAATCTATCTCTTTCTCTCAAGGTCTTACCATCTCTCTCTATTCTGCACAAGCACAATGGTCGTATTGGATTCATAAAAGCAGCTGGGACAACCAATTAGCCTCCACTAACGCCGCACTGTTCGATTCAACTCCACCGTGCGTTTGCACAGATGACAAACCGATCAATACGGCTCTAGGAGAAACCATCATGATATCATCAACCAGGGACATGCGATACACGCTGAGGCTTAGGCAATGCAAACACCGCAACTTCAACCCCAGACTTTTTAAAAACAGAGAATATGAGATCATATTAAAGCGGCACAGAGCACTGAGAGATTGTGCTTTTGTGTGACTTATATGAAGGCTTTAATAGAGCTGAGAGGAATTTAAGGTGGGAGGCAGGGGTGGTTTGGCAGAGCGATGACATTAATACATTTTGTTTGCACTTAGATATGATTCTATTTAGACTTGATGCATGAAGCTAACGTCCATGTAAGACTTTTTCACCAAACACATTTTTAACTCAACATTTAATTTAAAGGGGCCCTATTATGCTCATTATCAGGTTCATATGTGTATTTTATGCCTCTACTTTGACGTGTTTCCATGCATAAATGTTCAAAAAATAGCATTATTTTTCTTATATGTGCTGCAGCACCTCTTTTCTGCCTGTGTCTGAAAGCAGAGCCCAGTCTGCTCTGATTGGTTAGGGTTAGACCAATTATTCCTTTGTGAAATATTTCGGATGCTGAGATGATCCCAAAGGGCAGTCTGAGGAAGCAATATCTGCCGAATGGTGTATTAAAGATGCAATATTTGGTGCTGCTTTCATCCAGTTTCAGCTGCCAAAAGCCTTGAGACGCATCAAGCTTTGTGAAGAGGCTGGCACCTGCCATTTCACTTGTGATTTCCTCACGCTTGGGTATCTGATAATGTTCACGCTTGATGTTTTCATTAAGATCTTTTGGGTCCATGCACACTCTTAAATCACCACTTTTCTTCTTTACACAGACCATCGAGTTAACCCAGTCTGTTGGCTCCTCAACTTTTTTTATCACTCCGAGCATTGTCATTCTGTCGAGCTCTTTCTTTAAGCGATCTCTGAGTGGCGCTGGAACTCTTCTTGCAGCATGCACAACTGGCTGTGCATTTTCTTTGAGCTGGATTTTGTATGTGAAGGGCAACACACCAAAACCCTTAAACACATCTGCATAACTCTGTACTATACAATCAATAGAGTCATTTGGTGTACTCACAGTTGTGTTGATGCAATACACTCTCTTGACAAGTTCCAAATCTTCACATGCTTTATCACTCAGCAGTGAATCAAGTCCATCAGCGACAACAGAGAAAAGTAGGTGGTGCACTTTACCTTTTGAGGTTACCTTTAATATGCACACGCCCAAACTGTTGATTTTCTGTCCATTATAATCTTTTAGTGCCTGTGTTCTTTTTTAAATTTGTGGCTTATCTTTCATTGCCTTGATGTCAGACAGGCTCATCAGGTTTGCTTTTGCACCAGTATCCAGTTTCATAGTTATTATTGTCCCGTTAATCATCAGTGGAGCTATCCATTTGTCTTTTCTGATTGCATTAACCTCTTTTTGCTCAGTTTCACAGTTCACCATGCCAACAAAAAATGTCTCACTTAAATCATCGTCTTCCACTATGTTTACAGACTTTCCTTTCTTCCTCTCATTTCCATTTGAGAAGCACTGCTTAGAAAAATGGTTCTGGCCCTGGCAATTAGAGCATTGCTTACCAAATGCCGGACACTGTCGTGGTTTGTGCTTCGAGCCGCCGCGCTTACAGCTGAATATCCCTTCTTCCGACCGCTATGTAAGCCGCGTCTGTGCGCGCCATTTGCCTTGGCTGGAGACCTGAGGTTACCTACTGTAAACCCAGCTTCTATGAGTAAATGGCGTAGCCCTCTAAAGGCCCAGATACCCCGGCCCGAAATCGGCATTAAATGGGAGTCGGGCCGAACATGAGCGTGGGCACGCCCTATTTGGAGTGGTGTGCGCCGCACCGTCGGGTCTTTTCTGCCGACCTGACGCCTTGAATCGGCGTCGGGAACACCACCGGAAGTCGGACAAAGGGATAACACTGATTGGCTCTTCAGCTAGCGAATCAGTGCATGAGAAGCGTTAACGGAAGTGAGGGAGGTAAACAAATGATTTAAAATCGAAGATGGAACACACACGGACGGCTATTTCACCTCATCGGTTTATAGAGCTCCTGTTCGTTCATGTTTTCAATGAACGAGAGTGAAAATGGAAAGAAAAACGCTATTTGTTGTTTGTTTATATCACGGAGTCTGTTCTTCTTCTCTGTCTTCCGGTTGTTCCGGTTGTTGCCTCTTTTGAATGATGAATACACACTACCGCCGCCTGCTGGTAAGGAGAGTTATTGCCACTCACGCATACGCAGTTCATACGTGCTCGGCTCGGATTTGTGGTGTGTTCCAGTGCGCAAAGTCGGCAAATACGCAGGAGAGTCCGGCGATGCAACAGTCGGTGTCGGCGTCGGCGACTTCTCCGGTGACTGGCCGGTGTATCTGGGCCTTAACTGTAAGCTTGTCACTCAGAGTAACCTACAGTTAATTTAGCTGCTGGAGAAGAAAGATCAAGGGGGGAGGGGGGGAGAGAGCTGTGGTTGATGGGCCATTAGTTGTATAAATACACAGCTGAGAGCTGCCGTTTCATTCAGACTGTTTAAAAAACGGTAACAACGGACTATTTTTCTTAGCGGATGCATGTCAATTTAAATCCATACATACAACTATTTTTTAAATCAATAAAATCATTTTCTAAATCCACAAAA
>NW_011361009.1:4275-10084 GCF_000735185.1 Notothenia coriiceps | reverse complement strand
CCTGTGCTGACTCGACGCTATACGAGTTTATCTTTTTTTACAGAACACTGACCAAATACGAACCTCTTTCAAGGGTCGATGCAAAGACGGATGGATAGTAGTGCATCTCTGTCTAGTAGCGGTGACAATAGGTAGTAATTTTAATTAAATCACTTTACATGTGGTCCCTATTGAGAGTACTACTTCTACGTGTCTATACTGAAACTCGACTAGATGTGGTGGACCTTTCGTGGACATGAACGACTGCGAGAGAGTGCCGTGGATGTCACCTAATACACTCATGTTGACTTCTCCTACATTTTTCAGTACACTTGTACCACAGACGACGAGAAGGACATAGTTCTGGTGTTTCAGGTCATTTCTATCGAACTTTCTTTGTCGTTTTTCTGTGTCTCGCACGTCACACAGTACGGTTTAACGATTTACCTACCGGACATAAAGGACAGGCGAGAAGATGGTGTACGTCTCCCACTTGACTCACAGCAATTACCTAATAATGACTTGTTGTAAGGTTATAAGGTGCCACGTAACCGCTGTCCTTCATGATGTTTCTTAGTAACTTCCAGTAGACAACACAACTTTTTACGTTTTCTGCCCCTCTCTGTCACAAAGGACCCGGCCCTTATTTATTTCTGTAGCTGCGTACTAACCATGCACACTGTGTACGGTCTATTATTGTCCCGTTAATCATCAGTGGAGCTATCCATTTGTCTTTTCTGATTGAATTAACCTCTTTTTGCTCAGTTTCACAGTTCACCATGCCAACAAAAAATGTCTCACTTAAATCATCATCTTCCACTATGTTTACAGACTTTCCTTTCTTCCTCTCATTTCCTTTTGAGAAGCACTGCTTAGCAAAATGGTTCTGGCCCTGGCAATTAGAGCATTGCTTACCAAATGCCGGACACTGTCGTGGTTTGTGCTTCGAGCCGCAGCGCTTACAGCTGAATGTCCCTTCTTCCGACCGCTGTGTAGGCCGCGTCTGTGCGCGCCATTTGCCTTGGCTGGAGACCGCACCAACTGCTGCGCCATCACTCACGTTAGCCGCGCCCGCCATCTCGCTGAAAGTCCTGACGTGCATTTGGGACAGCTCGCTTGCATGGCAGATTTTTATAGCTGCTTCACATGTCAGCTCCGTTTCCCTTAGCAGCCTTTCTCTGACCTTTTTATCCTCCACGCCAAAAACGATCTGGTCCCGTATCATGGAGTCCCTCAGCGTAGCAAAGTTGCATGACTGTGCTTTTAGCTTCAGGTCAGTCAGAAAGCTATCAAAAGGCTCATGCTGCTGCACACGTGAACGGAATACATATCTCTCGTATGTTTCGTTCTTTCTGGGAGAGCAGTGGGCATCAAATTTCTCGAGCACTTTATCCAGTTTGTCTTTATCAGCCTGCTCTTCATACACAAAAGTATTGTACACTTCTATCGCCTGTGGGCCTGCTATAGTTAGCAGTAGCGCTACCTTCCTGGCATCCGGCTTAATTTCCGGTCCCATGGCCGTGATGTAAAGCTGGAACTGCTGCTTGAAGGTCCGCCAGTTGCTGTCGACATTTCCCGAAAGTTTTAGCGTCTCCGGTGGCTTTAATGAATCCATGTCGCTTGTCACAACTCCTCACTGAATGTGTTTTTATTTTACTTCATAATTTACTCCTGGTACCATGTTTTGTTTGTTGGTCTATTAATGAACTGACTCGTGCTCCATGCTTAAGTGTTAGCCAAGTTTTTAATGAAGCTCTTGTTCGGGTCCCTTATCGTACATCTGTATTCAAACATAGGTCACAACTATGTGGCGACACCTTGTGGTAGGAGTGTGTATCTATCTAATCAACACAGTAATTAGTGATTTTAGTCAGGACCAAAGTTCTGAAGCCTCTGATAGACCACTTTTAAAGCTAAATGAGCTAACTTTTACAACCAAGTTCATTGTTAAGGCCAGGTGACAGTTATAAAATATAGCAAGCACTCTAATATCTGATATGACCTCTGGAATGGAGCTGCAGGTTGTGAACAGTATCTAGGCTGCTACTGAAAACTGTTTTTGTAAGCTTAATCCTGATAAGATTTGATAGGGGATTTGATCGCATTGAGATATGATAAAGGGATTTTATACCTGACTCTGACTCAAAAATGCTGTAGAAACCCAGCCCTACACCAGGGCTGATCAGGGCCAGAGTTTGTGTGCCAAAGAAATGTTCTAAAGGAACCTTCAAATCTGCATTCCACTAACAGGAACTGCAGACATTCAAGATTTGTGTCTCTGAGTTTGTAACAGCAAATCACACTCATATTTTGCAGCCATGTGATCCGTTTTTGGTATTAAATATATTGATATATGATGATCTAATGATATTATGACAGTGTAACCAAATTAGAGGCAGTTTTAGGCGAACAGCAACCAGGAGGTCGTTGTTTTAAGAAGCTACTCATTATAATGTATATCTGTCATAAAAACTAATTTGTCAATGTCTTTCTGTTGAAACTCTATCGTATAGGCCTACAACAACATTTTGCTTGCTCCATTCAGTGTAGATTTTATAGATAACTTTGTTCAGCGTAGTTATCTATAAAATCTGGGAGCTCAGGGAGCTCTATGCAATTCAATGGGACGCCCTGCCCGTTGTAAACTGGCTCTCAAGGGGTACCCTGTACGTAATAGAACGACAGGGAGGGGCCCTGACCGACCGTCAATATGTGACGGGTTGGGAGTGAGAACGTGTTGGATAAGAGCACCTTTTTGTGTTGAAGGCAATGATCTCTCCTGATGGGCCTGGTTTCTCCCTTCATCTCTAATTATCAATTTTCTGAGCCAATGATTTTAATGTAATAATTCTAGTCACGCATAGAATCGAGCCATGTCCCCTTCTCTAGTGAATATTTATAGCGCAACGCAAAGGAGTCGACTGCCTTTTCCCTCTAGGCCAGACAATTTGGACTTCATCAATATGTATTTCCAAGGACTTCTGGAAAAAGCACTTCAAAGGAACTTCATCAAGAATTCCTTTTGTCTTTTCAGCCGGTCTTAAAACGGAGCCCGTATACCCTCTTTGCTCTTTGGGTTTGAAGAACATCAATAAATGATTCCTCTCAGGGTTAGCATGATGTCTCACTCAATGCAATGCGAGGATTTCCTTTGCATTGCAGTTGGGGTAAAAAATCACTGTCACATCCATCCAGACAGTTTTTATATCAATAAATATGCATGAAGATGTAAAGATATCTAAGAATGAGCTGGAATATTTTTTAACATAAGTCAAGTAAAATGACATTTATCTGCCGTTGTGTCTTAGTAAAGCTACTGTCGTATACATACAAACGGGCCAAAGACAAGACATTGTAACAGCCTGATCCCAGGAGGCAGTACAGTGGGAGATGTAAGGGGATCGGATCCCCTTGTTTACACACAGTATTCAATGCATCCCTGAGTTAACAAAGCAATTTAGAGATGGTCCGTTGATCCCACATATTGCCTCCAATCTGCATAAATAAATAATTTGCCATTTATGCTACATCTGCAGAGCAAAAATTGTCCTGAAAGCAGTGTAAAGCACACTTTCACTCTCTCCTGCGACCAAAGTTCAGATTTTCTTCCAAATGTTGTGATTTGCCAGTTCTCTTTGTCTCTGTTGGAGGATTGTAAGTCTCACTGCCTTTATTTCAGTGAAGAATGGATGCAAAGTCGGGCTCAGAGATCTTAATTCTTTATAACCTCTTAAAGAACTAAAATGGGAAATGAGAAAATCTATTACAACACAGTACAGTACTTTCCTGGCCAAGTATGAACAATAGAGCTATGTGGCTAGTTAGCAAAGTTAGATACTATAGTGTTGTGTAACGGAGATTATTAAATTCATTCTCTGACTTTATTACTTTTTCAGTCAGACAACTCATGTGTTTCTTTATATGTTTATTAGAAGCAGGATATAGTTTGAGTTTGGCGTCTAGGCTCGGGCATCATCACTCCGCAGATTTACAAAGAACATTGAGTGATGATTAGATAACTATCCCCCAAACCTACAGGTGGATGCTGGGGTGGAGCTGGGGTGGTGGTGGGGCAGGCAAGCAGCAGCAACGTGGAAGTTGCTGCAGCAATAGCAGCAGCATGCAATGCATAGAGAGAGATCTGGCAGGTTAAATAGAGCGGCATATTAAGGAGACTCTGATTGGTTGGTTGTAGAGTGGCAAGGGGCGTTATGTATGAATGCAGCATAAGTGCTCGAGTTGACTGCCTGAACTAGCTCGCAGGCTTCGCCCCATTTCATATGGCATGAACACCATATCCCAACGTGCATTGCGGCTAAAACATCCAAATCACCAAGCTTCAACCATAGCTGAGGATCGTGGGTAATCAGTTCAGTGGGTGTGTATCGCCTAATCTTTCGCTTACCTATTTTCTTATACTACAGTATCGTTGTACGTTTGTATGTCCTGGACTCCGTCTTAACCTAGAGGAGAGTGGCTACCTCTGGACCTGCTACTTGCTAATGACTGATGGTTGTTCTCCGATTTGAAGGGCGAGAGGGAGGGAGACTAAAACTATTTAATTTTTAATTATTCAGTCAACTCGGAGTAGTTTTGTAAGTCTAGGAGGAGACAGAGGTACATTTAGTTATCTACCCTCTGTCCCATACTAATTTTACAGTACGCTAAGAATACGCAGAAATCTGTGATGTCATAACAACGAGTCCCTGGTTTCTGTCGTCTCTGCTGGATGCCTGCTAACAAAACTTAAATGGAACCGAGAAGGTAATACCTTGTGATTTGTACAAACAGAATTTACACGAGATTTTCGACGAATCCGTATACTAGTCGTAGTATCCGACGAGTCGTTTCGTTTAGATGTCATATTTCGAAGTGAAGAATTCAAGAGGACAAGTTTGAAGGGTCGTACGAACGGTTGCGTCTCTCCCTCGACACCGACCCCCTCAGTATTGGTATAACCTCGCTGCCGATTCGGTTCTTTTGGACCTTAGGCATAGCGGATAGGAGTTAGGACGCAACTGGGTTTCGTCTTTACTTCTCACGTTAATAACGTAGACCACCAGTCGGCCCGTCCCCAACGTCCCACTTGGGGGTGTGAGACCGGCCCCTCTCTGTGCGACCCCTCGAAGGGTCAAACGATGGTTAGTCACGTCCTGTAAGAACGACCGACGACGTAATAAATCAAAGGTCACCAATTGTACAATTCATCTACTGGAAGACATGTAGCCGTGAAAGTTAAGGTGTCCCGGTCGAGGTCATATGGGTTGTCGCGGGGTTGTGTGTGAATTTTCCTTTTGAGTTTATTCAATTTTGTTTTTTTTTCGGCCTTTGTTGCTTTGTACAACATCAGTGCTGTAAAATTAGATAACTAAGAACAGTGATTGGTTTTACAAGGGGAAAAAAAGCACAGTGTGTCTTGTTAATATTTTCGTTACATAAAGATAAAACCATCTTTACAAAGCACGGACGGGTTGGTCGCAGAAAAACAGCCCAGCCGCAGAACCTTCTGGCCTTCGACACCCCAAGTATTTTTTGTAAAAGATGAGTTATAGTTCGGTGCTAATAACAAAACTAAATTTATTAATTTACAGACTGAAAAAACGGCCAGGATACTATTTTCTTTACCCGAGTCCGGAGTCTAATGACTTTAGACATTAAAAAATTTATAAAAAAAGGAACGATTAAACAAATAATACAAGATTTATTGTGTGACAAATAATGCAGTTGTTGGTGTTTAATGGACAAAAATAAATAAACAAATTAAAGATATTATAGCCGAAAAAAACGACAGGCAGTCCTTGACTTAAAGTTTTTATTTTCAGGGGCCTCG
>NW_011361009.1:0-4230 GCF_000735185.1 Notothenia coriiceps | reverse complement strand
TCAGCGAAGCAAAGTTGCATGACTGTGCTTTTAGCTTCAGGTCAGTCAGAAAGCTATCAAAAGGCTCATGCTACTGCACATGTGAACGGAATACATATCTCTCGTATGTTTCGTTCTTTCTGGGAGAGCAGTGGGCATCAAATTTCTCGAGCACTTTATCCAGTTTGTCTTTATCAGCCTGCTCTTCATACACAAAAGTATTGTACACTTCTATCGCCTGTGGGCCTGCTATAGTTAGCAGTAGCGCTACCTTCCTAGCATCCGGCTTAGTTTCTAGTCCCATGGCCGTGATGTAAAGCTGGAACTGCTGCTTGAAGGTCCGCCAGTTGCTGTCGACCTTTCCCGAAAGTTTTAGCGTCTCCGGTGGCTTTAATGAATCCATGTCGCTTGTCACAACTCCTCACTTAATGTGTTTTTATTTTACCTCATAATTTACTCCTGGTACCATGTTTTGTTTGTTGGTCTATTAATGGCCTGACTCGTGCTCCGTGCTAAAGTGTTAGCCAAGTTTAATCAAGGGCCTTGTTCCGGTCCTTTCACTTACATAATGATTTAAACATAGATCACAACTATGTGGCGACACCTTGTGGTAGGAGTGTGTATCTATCTAATCAACACAATATTGAACACATTTCTGTCCTCAAATTGCACCATAACATTTTTCTTGGCTGTCTTTTTATTTTCCTTTGCAGTTTATTTTATGCATTTTAATACCTCACAATGCCTTAAAACTAGTGAGTCAGCTTATTTTGGCAGTTAAGTCACGTCAGAGGAAAAGAACAAGGCAATTGGGCCTGTATTTTATATGTGTTTGATTTACAACTCTGCAAATAGTATCAAAGAGACACAATGAGCTTATACTGATGCTTTTAAGGCTAGGGCTATACAGAGCACACCGTCTGACTGACTTCACTTAATAGGAGGATTAGTCTTCAGGAGTCACTGAAGTGAGACACATATTTAAGCTTTTATATAATGAACGCTCCTGTTTAGCCAAATGTATCGGCTTTGCCCAGTGGAACACATCCTAGTTTTATTATTAGTTTTTTTCTTGTGTTTTTGATGTTTTAATGTTTTACATATGACTGTTGATTTCCCATTTTAATTGTACAACTTGTTATCACCAGGGCAATATTGTTTGTTCCCCCTGATTAAATAAAGGTCATATATCTACCTAACATACTGCCATGTTCAAAGGTTTTAACATGTAATAGTAGGAGCAGTGCTGGAATACATCATGTATAATTGAGGGAGGCGTATGGCGCAGTGGATAGAGCCTTGGTGTTGGGATCAGGGTTCAAACCCCACTGCAGTCAGCATGTCGTTGTGTCCCTGGGCAAGACACTTCACCCCAAATTGCTCCTGTGGGGATTGCCCACAGCATTGAGTATGTAAGTCGCTTTGGATAAAACATAATTACTCCTTTTGATAACACATATTTCTCGAGGTAACGTTAAGTATGCAAATGAAATAGCAGATCAGTATGCTGCAAAATTAAATGTATTCTTGAATCTTTAAGGATCTTTAAAGATAAACCTGGCTTTCTGATGTTCCCTAGTCTTCTGAGAAATATAGTCTAGCATTATCAAAGTTAAAATAAGAGGGGGAAAAAGCCTACTGATTTCAATCAGTGTCTAAAAAGAAGTTATTGCAGTAACGGCTCTCGACTTGAAGAGCATTAGTGCCAGAGCAGACAGTTAAAAAAAAAATACCAATGCTTGTTTAGCTCTTCAACACGTGAGCCGCACTAACGAGAGGAAACGGTTGACTGACACTGTGTTGAAATCCTCATCATGAGCGACTGACTTTAAATAAACCTGCATCTGACAGGGGCAACAAACGAGCTCAGTTAAATATTAAAATGCAGCAGATGTGCGTAAGTATAGTGTTATGACCCATACTGCATACCGAACATACCGCTATCCTGGGAGGAAACCTTATTTATAGCTGAGAAGTAAGCAGCTTTATAAACTATGTATCACAGTCTTCAATTCATTTCAGGCAACTGTGGCTCGTCTTTAATAAATAACCATGTGTGTGGTCCTCTTTATCAGATAAAAGCAAATATTCTCAGGATTTGTGGTGTGGAAAGCAGCTCGCCAGGCAGTAATGAGCTGTCTTTTGGAAAATCAGTGTCCTCTCAGAAATGAAATGCAACACGCCATGAAGCAATGCCTCTCTCAATTCCGCTCGGTTTAAGCTTTCATTACTCTGCACAAAAATCCATTTGGTCGTTATTTTACCTTGAATTGCATTGCTCTGAGATACGTTGTAACGTGTTTAGCTACCATTATCTTCAATTTTATTTTGGCTGAGAAATGCTATGTGTTTATCTCAGTTATTGAAACTATTGCTGCTTGGACACGTCTCGCTGTTCTAAAGGAAGCAATAAAAGTCAGCTTTAAGTCAAATCCTCGTTTTTTCCCCCTGGAATTAATTGCCATTAGAAATGACATTGTACAACATGACGACAATACAGACTTGTCAGATCTGTCAAGACAACGATTAAAATAAGGAAGACTTAGCTGACAGTTGATTAGCGAGCAACATACATAAAATGTTCTTAAACCCTCACACATCACATACAGTTAAGTGCTCATTCAGGTGTAATGTAAAGGGTGACAATGAATGCCTCTGGTACGTTTGCCTCGTGTCCGGCTAGCGCTGACAGAGCCAGTCTGTCACTTCACCATTCCCCTGAACCAGCAGGATGTCATGCGGTCTGATTTATTCAAAGTACTGAACAGTCTGAGGGGTGATTTCCACTGCTGGCTACTGCCCGGTTGGTTGCTCTTATTCTAATGAACCATTCACATATTAGGCTTCAACTGAAATGATTGCATAATTCCGAAAAGGTCATTCACTTGTACTCACTTGAGTAAGAAAGTTTCCTGAGAGTTCTCAGAGGAAAGGTTGAAAATTCCTTATGAGGTTTGTCCTCTTGGGTGAGGTTGAAAAAGTGGTGTGTCAGAAGCAAATTGTACAATAGGAAAAGACTAAGCAAATACATTCTAAAGTAAAACAAAAACATCCACTGAGGAGAAAGAAGATGGTGGTAGACCAAAACAAATACCAGACTTGCAACATTCCTTAAGTTCAGTCAACAAACATTATATTTCCAACACGTTATTCACATGCATTTAATTTAAAAGACGTTTGAGTGTTGCTCATCCAGTTAAACGTAACCTCAAACAAACAGTTCGTAAATAATTCACCCTTGTCCACGCTCCTAATAATTTCAGCTTGGAACATGCGTACCGTCTATTCATTAGGTTTATGAAATTGTGTTTGGCGTCGCATAAGTGAGTTAAGTGCCAGATAAATTGACGTTGGGTATTTTATTTTCACACGGGACAAACAGTGCCTTCCTTAGTGAAATTCACCTGCTTTTGTACCCACCAAGTCAATTTCCTCCTATACTTTGTCACCGCCCGCATTAGTATTTGTAACAATGAATAGAAACAGTATGTTGTGTTGTTTCCTCTCATTTTCCCTCTTCTCCTGTGATTTGATATATTTGATAATATCGCTTTGATCATGACTAGAGATTTAGTGCCAACAACTGTGTATCGTGCACCAACCTCTTATTCACTAAAGTGTAGTGAAAGGAAACCTGCATGAATTTGCATTTTCTTTCTCCATCTTTCCTTTGTTGAAAAAATAGACTAAATCTGGATTGACACAAGTAGTAAGATTCATCCCGCTTTCGTCTCATTAGTATGCATAAAAAAGTGACAGGTCACACCTCCCCCCATTATGCAAATGAGCTAAGTCCCGCCTCCCCGAGGTGTGAGATCTCAAGTAGGTGTGATATCCCAAGTAGGTGTGAGATCCGTCGATAGGAGGGGGTTGATGTGTATTCACAGGTGTGAAAAGCCCCCACTGTTGCGCCTTATGGTGTATCATAAAAAATGTTTCAATCACATTAGTATGCATAAAAAGTGACAGGTGGGCCCGCCCCCCCCAAGTGTGTGTGTGTGTGTGTGTTGTGTGTGTGTGTGTGTGTGGGTGTGGGGACATTCACTGATGTCCTCCCAAGGAGGTGTGTGTGTGTGTGTGTGTGTGTGTGTGTGTGTGTGTGTGTGTGTGTGTGTGTGTGTGTGTGTGTGTGTGTGTGTGTGTGTGTGTGTGTGTGTGTGTGAGCCTGGCCCTGCCCCCTCCTCCCCCTTCCTGCCATCTTATCACTAGACAGAGGGGGGATGGGTTCTCTCTAAAACAAAGTGCCTGTAA
>NW_011361008.1:0-3442 GCF_000735185.1 Notothenia coriiceps | reverse complement strand
GCGGGGACCCTGTTTCTTTTTTTCAGGACACTGTGTCTCAGGGGATCTTAATATTTAAGAATCTATTAATGTGTTATACCAGATTAACGGAAATAATCTCAGCTAACTGACGATATAAACCATTTTTTACCAAAACAAAACACAAGTCTCATAAGAAGCATCTAAATGACCCCTTAGCGAAAAATGCTAACGGACATTGGCACAGAACTCAAGATAAAAGTACCCTTATTACTTATCGTAGCTGCACATACAAGATCTCCGATTAAAGCTGTGGTTCCACAGATTATTTAGGTATATAGTATCATCACTGAGTGATCTGAATTTGCGACAGGGGAAGCAAAGACAGACATCACAACACGTACCTTTACGTAGCTTCTAGGGAGATCGTCTCACCGTAGCTGTTAATCTGATCAAAAGACGTGTTCAATGGCATTAAAACGAGAAAAAACGCTGCTGAATCGGTTAATCCATAGGTTGATAAAGTTTCTGGGCAATAATTTGTCTTATTTATAATCCATAATTTCATTTTTATGTAAAAATCGCAGAGCAAAAGTTAGCTGCTAATGGTAGCCACCAGAGTGGCTGCTGCTTCCGGTCTTGGCTATGCGGCAGTATAATACACACACATGACCAAATAAGGACTATGTGGGAGTTCCCCTCGATTCCATTGGCTCTGACGGTTAGAAAGAGATGTCACATGTCAAAATCCAGCAAGGGAAGCCAGAGATATGAAAGATCCACCCAAATGGCCCCAGAAGAGGTTTTTTTTTGCTAAATCTGTCTAAAAAGTTCAAATATCACTTGTTTTGCATCAATCTTCATACAGGGTACTTATTATATGTTGTACTTTGGATTCCTAAAGCTTTTAGTCTACTAACCCATCATCCAAGGTTAGTTTTCACTATAAGTACAAAATAATATTTGGACGGACACTATAATTTACAGTTTTTTACCATGTTCAATCTGAATTTTCTTTAAAATAAAAAACATCTATATTGAATCGGACTTTTCTACATCCAACTGACAGGTTTATCATTACTTTGAGAAAAAAGATTATTAATGTAATCCTTTTAGAAGGGAAGATATGGTCATTTGTTCTGGGAATGTCATTTTCGAGCCTGAAACCTGAAAAACAGGCTCAGGGTTTTTTAACAGAATCATTTAAGTGCAGCAGTAAGTTCAATGACAAGCCAATAATACTAAATACTTTGGGATTGAATGATTGAGTTATTATTGTTTATAGATACCAAAACTCCCCACAGGCAGAACCTATACACTATCCAGAATAACTGGGTTTTGAATGTATGACTTTGACGTTTTAGGTAGATTGGTAGGCCCACTGCTTTGTTCTATCTAGACACATATATCTTATCAGCTATGAAATGGTTTAGCGTGATACTTGGTTAATTTCATCACCTTTTCAGGCCACAATCTTCTTTGGGACTTCTGTTTGGATGTTGAGTCCCATTTCTCCTCAATCCAAGATCTAAATGGTCACAGAAGTCCTTCCTGTAACATTTTGATAATTTTTTGCTGTCTTTTCACAGATCGTCTTCCGGAAGATCAGTGATGTGAAGCGTGAGGAGGAGGAGATGCTGAAGAGGAAGAACGAGGCTCCTCTGAACCTCCCTCCTGATCATCCGGTGCGACGTCTCTTCCAGCGTTTCCGTCAGCAGAGGGAGGCGCGGATGGCCATGGAGCAGGGCGATCAGGTGGTCGGCGATGTGGAGAAAGGAGTCGTTCCCCTGGCGAAGCCTCGAGGTCCGGTGGTCCTGGCCTCCACCAGTATAGTCATGTTGACGGAGAGCCCAGCGACCCCCACCACCTCCTCAACATCCCTCGCTTCCTCTTCATCCAGAACCTCCAGCCGAGTCATGCTCCACGCTCCCTCCGTCCAGAACGGGAACATCATCGGCTGCAAATCTGCCGAGCCGGCCAAAGCGAAAGGCTGGGGACGATTCAAAGAGTCGGTCGCCAAGGCCGAGTCGTGGAGCAGCGTCTCTAAAGCCGAGTCCATGGAGACGCTGCCCGACAGAACTAAGTGTCAGGACCAGTTGTCCCTGAAGAAAACAGACTCCTGTGACAGCGGCATCACGAAGAGCGACCTCCGATTGGACAATGCGGACGATGTCAGAACGCCGCAGGAGCAAAGTCCAGTCCACGCTGAGGAAAAGAGGGTCTTCTGTCCGATACCGGAGCAGAGCATTCAAGCCCCTTTCCTGGAGCTGAAGCAGGAGTTAAGAAGCGACATCAGATCTTTGAACAGTCGCATGGCAGGGCTGGAGACTCAGCTGGCGGAGATGTTGCGACTCCTCAAGTCCAGGAAGTCGTCCGGTTCCTTCTTTGAGATCTCGCGGCCTCCTTCCCCTGACTCTGATAAGGATAGCTATTCCTAAACTGGACCTAGAGTCGGTTGCTGGAATGGAACTCCCTTAGGTTTCAGATGTCAGAGAAGAGCTTCTGACTGAAGTGTGAGGCTGTGCTGATGGTGGGCAACGATGCTATCACACAAAAGCACTTTATGCGTTCGTAGCATTACTCGGCGAGATGACAATGACGTCAAACTGGAATGAGGATTGCTGATTTAACTTTGATCAAAGACTAACGGAAGAGTCATGATGGCACCTTTTGTCCTCAGGAGGGTTTACACCTTCATATGATTATGGCAATAATAAGAGACGGCTTTAACATTGTTGTTTTGAGCAGGACTTTGGCACTGTGATGATGGAAACCGTGTTTTAAAGGTTCATTTGGTTGCTTGGAGGTCTGATCCACAAAGTCTGTTTGGCTGTTTAGCATTTTAAGAAAGTTAACACACTTCAAAATGAAAAGGATGCATTCAAAGACAATCAAGTAGACATATCTCTGTGATTAATGTGGGACATATGGGTCCAAAACCTGGAAAACTGACAAAAAATAGATTATGATACATTAGCCGCTTTCACATCAAGTACTTTGCCGTACTTAGTTCCCAGTACTTAGTCCCGCCGAACTCTTTAGTCCCGTAACTGTCCTAGTAAATCGCATTCACACCGGAATAAGTCCCTGAGGGAGGATTAGGCAAATGAAGCCGCTGACGTCACTTGTTCTTCTAATGCTTTGGGTTTACTGGCAGGCCGCAAACAACTTCACGGCGTATATTGCCACCCGAAGCCCCGAGTAAATCGCCAAAACGCCAATACCTCCTCATCACTACTCCAATCTCACGATTTATTTTGTGTTGCCATAAGTTAGTCTCTCTCCTTTGGTGCGCTGGGCTAATGCTAATGCTAATAATGCTAATGCAAGCAAATAAAATGGCGGCTTCACAAAACTTTTCATAGTTTTACGAGGCGTGGTTTGCAATCCGCCCAGCCAATCAGAAATGAGAACCTTTTCCTCCCCATGAAAGTCCCTGCTCTCTAGCAGGGACTGAAAAGGGGGGAAAAGGTTTGCATGAACT
>NW_011361007.1:0-3261 GCF_000735185.1 Notothenia coriiceps | reverse complement strand
TAGCAGCTAAGCTAGGCACTGTTACATTCACATGTCCACTGAGATGTTGTGTTATCACTAGAGATGTCCCGATCCGATCACGTGATCGGGGATCGGAGCCGATCACGTGATTTTCAAAAGATCGGAATCGGGAGAAAAAAAATCGGGGATCGGGATTTTTTTTAAATTTTTTAAATACTTTTTTTTTTTAATGTTGTTTTCAATGTTACAAAACAAAAATGACCATGTTCAAGTCTTAAAGTCATCCTGAGGCCTTAGTTTTGGTTTCAAATTACAGAACATCATGTATGTGTTGCTTCTTTGGGGCTTGTTTTCATAGACCTGCTTATTTCTCTCAAATCTGGCAACAGAGTGGGCAGGGCGCAGTGTCTAATTGTAGCAGTAAGCTAACGAGTACTGAAAGCTTTATTTTGTTTTGACCCAATGCTGCACAACTGAACTGATCCAATGCTGCTGTGAAAGAAAGAAGCTATATCCATGTTGGATAGAATATCCAATTTAAATAAAAAAATAACCTTAAGGGACAACTTGAATGCTTTTTTTTCTCTTAATACATTGCATAAAGATCGGATCGGGAAAAATCGGTATCGGCAAATTGTCAAAATCAAATGATCGGAATCGGATCGGGAGCAAAACAAGGTGATCGGGACATCCCTAGTGATCACTGTTAAAGAGCGGAAGATAAAGGAGAATGTAGTCACAATAATTGGTCCTGACATTTGAGAGTAGTCATTATGTACAAGCGTCATTCCAAAGAATGCTCGATCCAGACGGGTGATGATTGCATGTCTTCACTTCTCTCACTCACTAATTCATCTGTTAATTATCGCGCAGAAATATCAGAAAAAGCCGTTTTAAGGATCTCAAATATGGAGATTTTATGCTTTACTTCCAGCTTTATCTCACATAAAAGTGAATTTATGAAGGTGTTGGACTGACAGAGCAACATTTAAAGATACAGCCTTTTGTCTTTAAGAGAAATATTACAGGGTGTCCGCGGGGTCTTAAAAAGTATTAAAAGTTGATAAATCAATTTAGCGAAAATTAAGGCTATTAAAAAGTATTAAAAACGGCATTTCCCAAGGTATTAAGAAGGTCCACAGCAACGACAACATGAAACACCCTTTAATTTACTGAAACGACATGTCGGGAAACCCCCTCAAGGCGGCCCCATGCATAGCGCGCCGTAAAATGCTGCTTCTAATTTTAGGTTTCGTTGCCTTGCTTGGTTCGAGGGGCCCCCACAGACTCCAGAATCGCCATGGTCGACGGGGGTCAAAGCTGTCCGGTCCCAAATTCGAAGTAATGGCCAGAAAGCCGCGGCGTTTAACTCCCGACTCTCCCGATAGCCAATCCGTGCCTGCCCTGACTGCACGCCGCTGACACGCACCGCTGCAGACTCTCTGACACGTTCACTAAGCCGAACTATATCCGGTCACAGTGATCTGCTATTTTAAAGTAAAGTCAACACATATCGACCCTAAATATAGTCTAAGAACGAGAAAAGTGTTAACATAGGCTATATAGTTTTTTGTTTTTTGTATCTCTTGGGAACAATGCCTAAATCAAATACTTTCTAATGGTTTATTTTTCTAATAAACCTTGCATTGGGTTAGTCACACAATTAATTCTCTTGTGCTTTGTTCTATCTGAATTGTGATAAGGAGTTACCACAAGCTGTTTGTGCTATCTTACAATCAATACTGTATATAGTCAATGTGAGGTAAAGTGTGTCGCCAAGGTAACCGGTTAGAACTCGAAGTGGCGATGAGGTCTTAAAATGTATGAAAAGGGTCTTAAGAAAGATCTTAAAAGGTGTTACATCTGACTTCAGGATTCCTGCATAGACCCCAAGTGATTCTTATAACCTTTACCTAAAGTAGAGTTTCGTCTTGTAGGACTGATTTCACCCCTCGATACGAGCTGTAAATCCTCGGGATAAAGAAGAAGTGTGACTCGTGGTTGTAATGACTCTGCAGAGTAAGGGCTCGATAATCCCAGCAGCCTTGAAGATAAAGCGCCGCGTCATCGCTGTGTTTACACCATCCTCGGCGGGAACAACAATCTTAACCTCAGAAAAAACGAGATGAAAGTGATTACGCCTCGCAGGATAACTCGCAAGAATTACCTCGCCGTTTAGCAGGCGAGCGATTCCAATTATCCCCAACATGCCCCGCAGTTTAAACTGTGCAATTATCAGCGAGAGGGCGCGGCCCCGCCTCCTTCAAATAATGCATTAACCTCTCAGGAAACAGCGCAAGTCATGAATTATTGTTGCTGCTGGAGGAGCTGCAGCGTTACTGGCACACAATGTGACTTCATTCAGAGCAGCTTTCAAACTGAAGAGACGCAGCATCACTTCACAAGCTGAGCAGCAGAGGGAAGGACGCAGGAAACAAGGCGAGAGGTCGAGGAATCACCGACCAAACAACGTGATGACAGTCACAGGAAGAAACACAATGCAGCAACTGAAGACATTTATTTAATTCAGATTAGACAGCTTGTTTTTTTCAAACCAGCGATGGATGCAAAACAAGGCCCTGCTTGTGATGATGAGATGCTGAAGAGCATTTCAAACCACAGTAACAGCTTGAAATATATATTTCTAACTTAATATTGAATCTATTGTTGATTTTTCACGTTTAAGGACGGATTCCATTGGTGGAAATTAAGCTATACGCAACCTTTTGGCGCAGCACAAACTCATTTTATTTGCAGACATGTTAAGATTGTCAGTGGTTTTGAGATGTTTTATCATTGAACGTTCAATTCTCTTTAAGAATTTAGAAAGAAATCCCATGTTTTCTGGGACACGGGATTGTTTTATAGATATGCACCAATATTGATATCCGATGTCAGGATGATGCTGACTTAAAAGGGCAGATTTTCAATTGCTCTTAACTTGAGAAATGTTTTCTAATTCACTCGTTAAGAGCATTGGTTATTAGTAGACCTGTAAACCCGTCTCTTGTAAATATCTGCTCTCCTCGCACACATTGTTTCCTCAGCCTGTGCCCTCGTGCTCTTTGCTTTCTGTGTGTGTGTGTGTGTGTGTGTGTGTGTGTGTGTGTGTGTGTGTGTGTGTGTAGGGTAATGATGGGTTTGGATGGCAGAGGTTAGCAGTGTATCACACACACCCTCTGCACACTGAAGAAGTCCACTGCTCGCCCACACAACTGCAAAATCACACACACACACACACACACACACACACACACACACACACACACACACACACACACACACACACACACACACACA
>NW_011361006.1:5580-9962 GCF_000735185.1 Notothenia coriiceps | reverse complement strand
AATGCTCGCCAGGGCAAGAGGGGCAGCGGTCATGGCCGTCCTCGGGCTCAAGAGAAGCCATACAGGCGCTACATGAATGAGCCATTATGTAGGTAGCCAGATGCAGCGTAATCGGGAGCGGGTGCGAGAACACAGTCTTCACCAGCTACCTGCTCAACGGAAAGAGTAGAGCAATGCTCCTACTCGCCGAACACAAAGAGGGATGTACATGTCCTACACCCACGTTACCAGCAGAGGGAGCGGGAGCGAGAGCACTGCCTTCACCAGCTGAGGTAAATAATGAAGCTCAACAGAACATGCAAGATGTTAGCCAAGCGGCTGCTGCTAACAATCAAAGCAATACTCTACCGGGAGCGGGAGCGAGAGCACAGCTTTCACCAGCTGAGTTAAACAATGAAGCTTAAAAGTATATGCAAGGTGTTAGCCAAGCGGCTGCTGCTAACAATCAAGCAAGTCCAAGTCAAATAACACAAATGCCCAGATAACTAGCTTCTAAAGAAGAGAACAGCACGGAATAGAACCGTAGTTACAGTAGCAACCATGGCCAGTGCTTACACGGCATAGAACCGTAGTTACAGTAGTAACCGTGGCCAGTGCTTAAAAGGGTCAGCCAAACGGCTGCACACTAGCAATAATATAATATAGGGAGGGATGAAACCCTCTTTAATGGTCACACATGCAGAGCACACAGCACACACAGTGAAGATTGTTCTGCATCTAACCCATCCTAGTGCGGTCTCCTATCCTAGGAGTCTAGTTCTAGGAGCAGTAAATAACAACGATATAGTTAGGCTGAGCCACGCTACTGCTAACTAAATAAAACGAGAGACGCAGCTAAAGCTGGAAACTCAAAATGCTAATGATAGCTCGGGCACAACGCCACAAGCAGAAAGTACAAAAGAGCACAATAAGGGCAACTTTATGGGAGAGGAAGCGGGAACACTGTCGTCACCAGAAAGTCTAAGCCAAACAATAAACAAGACAGCAATCAGGACAACTTAGCTGGGAGAGGGTGCGGGGACACAGCCATCACCAGCAACAAGTTGACAAACCTGTCCGTCGAGGCTCTGCACAGCCGGCCACAGCTCCTGGAAGACGAGTCAACGACCCGCGGCTCCGACTGAATCAGTCCGAAGCTGCACGCAGAGAAATTCCTCAGATCAAACGTTCAAACTGAACGCTGTAGTATTGGTACTCGAGCTGCGCATGCTCGCGATGGACATATCAAGTGCTAAAGCACCGCCTCTGGCGGTCAGTAGGGATGAAATAGAACTCCTTTTACCCCCTGTCTGAAACCAATTGAGGTGTTTCAGATGTACACTTTGAGATATTAGACTTTGCAGACCATTTACATGCACACAAATCTATATGACACACTACAGGAAAGAGAAAACCCCCCAAACGCATAATAGGGCCTCTTTGAGTAAATACCGCAAACATTGTATTTATTAATTTGTAAGCATTGAACCATGATAACAATGTTTCACCAACTTTCATATTGTCATACTGCAGTTGTGACATGCAGATTATTTAGATATAACCACCTGAAATATATTCTCCGTTTATCCAATCTGTCTTAATACAAATATTTTAGCATGGTTCGTTTTGTAACACTGGCTTTTTACAGATCCCATCTGAATGCTTTGTTAAAGCAGGTTGGTGTCATGGAGTCCACTTGTATCTGCTTAGAATCAGTCCACTTTTCTATTTTTAGCCATGTAGTTCACAAATCCTAATGACTTCTTCACTGATCCGATGACATTTCATCTGGCGGCAACAGCCGGTCAGATTTTCACTTATCCGTTTTACTATCTAAAACACCATGAGATGCAACCTTTGTGGTTTTGAGTGAAACATCTCAACTATTGGATGGATTACCATGAAAGTTTGTTGACATTAATGTCCACATCTGGAGGATTTGTAATCACCCTAGTGATCCTGTAATGTTTTATTTACCGCCACCAACAGGTCAAATGTCAATTTTCCATTTGCCTAATCTTATGGTTTCTGACAAAATGCTCTAGTGTAAGACAAACTAAGGACATTTCTAACAGTTGTACTTATTTTTTAGTTCTAGCAAATGCCATCTTTTTTTCTTTGTTTTATGACCTGTACAGGACTGTATTTCATAGTCTCTTTGCTCATTCTTAAAGGGCACTATTGTGCTCCTTTTCATGTTCATATTTGTGCCTCTACTGTGACATGTTTACATGTTTTAATGTTCAATTTTGGCCCTTGGACTATAACAAACAATGTGTGGAGTGCAAGCCAATAGAAGCGCAAGTGTTACATAGTGATGACATTATGTTACGGAAGTTCACAGTGGAGGCCAAAGAAGGTGTTTCATCAGGCAGGGGGGGAGTTTGTGTGAGAGAAACTCCCTCTGCTGTGAACATTGAGATTGTAGCCTTTGCAGACCATTGACATGCACAGAAACCTTTACAACACTACAGGAAAGGAAAAACCCCAAAAAGAATAATAGGGCCTTTTAACCAATTTGAACATTTGCGTGATCCATTAAATCATACATCCATCAGGTGAGCAGAGATGCATCAATGGGGTGTATACTGTATATTGCTTCATGTCGTCTAGATGTGTATGCATACAGTTGTTGGCTAATCTAAAGAGACGCTAAGGCTGGGAAGTATTGTGGAAATCTCGCCTCCATATTCAAACACTTTTATCAACCAGGAGTAACCTACTGCTTAGACTCTGAACCACACCTTTAATATTTAATGGGCTTTAACTTTAATCTAAATATCATTCTATATTAGATGCATCTGTTATAAAGTTATTTGCAGCATTCATAGAGATGTGACTTCTTACTGCGTGGTGTAAAATTAGGGACACACTAGAAAGTCACGAACAAGCAGCATGTGTCTTTCTAACAGAAGATTCATTCTGAGATGATGTGGAAAAGAGCGATCAACCCCACAGATATTCTAGTGAATGATGTCCCTGGGTTTAATGACACATATGCTTTTTTCTGACAATGAAGATAGAAGTTCTCCAAAAACTGTTAGAAATAGAACTGTCTAATTATATCAGTGATCTGTATACAGCAGCGGGCAAATCGGTCAATGACTTGTTCCCTGTTGATAAAGCCCTATATGTTTTACAGTGTGGTATTTACTATAGTTATTGTTACGGTCATGATCTTAGTTTGTGTCTCTCCTGTTTTATTTTGAAATGTATTTTCTCTTTGGGTCTAGTCTGGTTTTTACTTGCTGTCTGTTTGTTTTCCCGCCTGTGTGATTGTATGATTGTGTTTAACTGCTGCCCTCTCCAGTTGTATTGTCTTGTGTGTATACTGTATGCCTGTCTCCCCTTGTGTTCTGTTGATTTGTCGTTTATGTTGATACCTGTGTTCCTGCTATTGTCCTCCATGCCCCTCTGTTTCTCTTTATTTTTGTTGTTTTGTTTTTGTTTTGACTGTTTATGAATCAGCTTTGTTTAACTAAAAGTTAGCTTATCTTACAAGGAGATAAGTAGAATAACAAAACAACAAAAAAGTACTCTCCTTTTCTTACCCGTTGATCATCTTATCATCATATAGAATTAGAAACTAGAATGTCTTCCAAGGTTTTATGTAATGAACCTAAACTGCTTTTAAGTATGAGAAATTCTTTATGTAAAACCTTGCCTTGGCTTTTAAAATATGCACTGAACTTCATGACATGTACCTTTGAAAAAACCTCATCAGTGCTTCCATCAGTTATTTTCAAATAAATTCACATCACACAGACATCTTTTATTTGCATTTATTTATTTGTTTTATCTTTTTTGTCTGTACTAGATTATTGCAATCTGGTTAATTCACATTTAAAAATCAGTCATTGACCAGACGCACTGAAATCGATGATATTCATTTTTACAATAACCATTATAGGCCCCATAGAGACTGGAAAACCCAATCCAAAACAAAAAAAGAAACGTCTGTATGGTTTTCTGCACTTTATTTAGTTTGATGACTTTTTTTGATAGTAATTACAAAAAGGAAAAAAAATATATAACAATAATAGTAAAAAGGAGGGGGTTGGGGGGGGGGAAGTCGGGAGTATTACGACTGGCAAACAAACAATCACAACACAGCACAAGTACCTACGTACGGCGAGAAATAAAAGGTACAAAAATGATAACAAAGAAAATAAGCGCATATTACAGAAAGAAAGGAATCAAAGAAGTTGGCACCTATGAAGTTAAATTCAATAAGCAACTGAGGGGACAAAAAGTGACGTTTTTTACTATAATCTATTTTAAAAAATCCCGAAACAAAGGATCGCTTTTTTTCCTTTTCTATTTGTTAAAAAAATAATAAAATGCCTGACCTGGGGAATGATGGTTGTGGGGGGGGGAGGGGGAGAAGGGGTGGGGAAGAACTG
>NW_011361006.1:0-4066 GCF_000735185.1 Notothenia coriiceps | reverse complement strand
CACTCTTTCCTTCATCTAGCTCTTACCCTTTCTCTCACCCACTTTTTCCTTTCTTTATTTAATAGCATTTTCCATTAATATTCCTTTCCCCCGCTGCTCCTAATAGTCGCGCCCAGTGGTGCGATCGTTAGAGTTTTACATGTGAGTTGCAAATGACACTTTGATTGGCTGTGATGTGGAGATGGGAGTCCCCTGCCGGCTCCGGGTCGGGGGCCCCGGCTGAGCCGAGGGATCCTGCCGGGCCCCGGTCTCACTGCGCGTGCTGACTCAGTGTGTGGTTCTGGGGGGAGAGGGAGAAAGAGAGGGAACAAGTGAGAACACATGATGAGAGAAATAATGGGCTATGTGAGCATAGTGCTTTGCACTTGCACCCCCATCCAATAATAGAACAGAAGAGAACAGAAACACAACCGCCTCCCACAGCACAGACAGCAAGGCCTCTCGCTTCACACATAGTCTGAGGGAGGAAGAGGAAGAAGAGGAGAAGAAACTCTGCAACACAAACTAGTGGGGACAGCACTGTGGCATTGTTGCTCTCACAAAAGATTTTGGAAACTAGGTAAAAAAACATTTGATAGGAACATACGAATTGCTTGTCTTAGACATACAACATCACAGAAATAACGTGATACACATTTATCAACACAACTATTCGTGTTACAAAAGCAGGACTTGAAAACCAAATCATTAGACATCAGAGAGTATTTGTTCTGGTTTGGCTTTTATTTCTTTTCTGTGGGAACCGGGTGCCTCGATTTGTTTATTCAGATCTGTTGAAACCCTCGTGTCTTTTGATATTGTGATTAATATTTTACAGAGACCGTCTCCATACCGCGGAGACGCCTACACTCGCATCTCTCCAAAGACGTCTGCGCACTACACATCAATACATAATCACAATGCAACAAAAAAATAAAGAACCTTTTTTTCCCTAAATTAAAATTCACCTCAGCAGTGAGAGCACAAAGGGAGACGATGCAGAGATCTCTAGGTAACAACTGAGATTTAGAGCATGTGGAAGTGACGGAGGTAATAGAACTAATAGTATGTTTAACTTTATACTGAAAGATAAATACCTGTTAGCAAGGCTTCTGCTCCACACACACACACACACACACACACACACACACACACACACACACACACACACACACACACACACACACACACACACACACACACACACACACACACACTACAGCAAGGCGAACACTCATGGATCTGCACCAGATTCACAGCGAAGGTGAGAGCTCCCTGCTGGAAGCTGTTACACAAAGTAGGAAGTGACCTCACCTCCAGCACAAATAACCGATCATTCCTGAACACCACATGACACGTTTGAGTCACGCCATAATAGGGGGAAAATGGGGGTGTTTGAGAAGTATGAATGATCTCTCTTTTTCTCACACACACATACACACACTTCTCTCAGAACGGAGGAATGTGGTCCTTGTAGACACGGAAGCTGAGTGCCAGATGAGGACTAAAGCCTGTAGACATGGGTGATAGGATGGGGAAAACACACACATGCATCTAAAAAAAACATCAAATAAAAAAAAATGTAAAATTCGGGAAAGGAAGTAGACACGACGCACTGGGCGATGCAAAATGTCAGACATAAATGAAAAATGCATTCAAAGGTTACAGATGCACAAATAAATGCACAGACATGATTCCCTCCAACACACATGAGGTCTCAACTCAGCAGAGCGTGCCAGCTTTCCGTGTCACTGTCATATTACCGCACACGCCCAATCCCCACGAGTCCCCGGGGGGCCCGCTTTTTAATTCATTTATTTTTTGATTATCATGCACCCTAACCTGGCAGAAGGGCAGAACGGAAAACAGAAAGCGCGTAGACATAGAGATTGATGATTGAAAGCAGAAAGAAGATTGGGTTGATACAGGAAGTGAGGGAGAGCGAGGAAAAGTGAGAGCAGAGACACGTGTCGCAGGAGAATGCCTGATGTATGTGCTGACATTGTTGATGTTTGCCTATATTTATGTTGTTTATGCTACCTTCATTATTATGTATGTGCCTATTTGGTCCTATAAATGTCACGTCAAGTACAGCAATATGAAATGAAATGCACTGTTGGAAATAATGTTTTAATATATATACACAGTAACTATTATTGTATAATACAGAGTATAGCAAGTAGTCACTTTTGTATAGAGTGCGCAAATGGGACAATTTCTTCAAATGTAATAAAGCTGTATTTAAAAGCAAATAACCACTTTTAGTCTTACATTTATAAACACATGTAGGTCACATGATTTGAGTATAATACATGCTTAATAAACGCTAACATACAACTTTACTGCATGTTTGACTCTTTTATGGACACATTCTGTTCTTTACACTTGCTCTTTTTGTGATAACATGCTTTAAATCAGGGGTGTAAAACTTAAGGCCCGGGGGTCAAATCCGGCCCTCGGCTTCATTTTATGTGGCCCCGCAAGAGCTTGCAAAGAATATAATATGTTTATTATAGGGTTATAAGCACGTTGTCCATAAACTACATGTCCCACAATGCATCTATTTTTGTGACGTGCGCAATTCAGAGACTTGCAATTATTTGCCCTAGACTTCTGCTTTTCAGACGTAATTAATTATGAAGTTATTTATATAGGTATTTATAAATAGTCTTAAAGTTTTGCACTGGCTTTTCATACTAATTGAACATAACATTTTGATATTTGTATGTGTTTTTATATGTTTCTAGTTATTGTGTTTATCTTGTTTTTAATTATTGTTTTATTATTGTACTCCTATTGTGTTCTTTTCTATTTGTTCCCTGTACAGCACTTTGGTCAACTGAGGTTGTTTTAAATGTGCTATACATACATAAATAAAGATTGAAAGTTACAACCGGCCCTTTGAGTGCAACCATAATGCTGATGTGGCCCGTGATGAAATGTAGTTTGACCCCCCTGCTTTAAATGAAACACGCGTCAAGAATGCCACAGAGCCCAAATATGTTCACACAATTACTCTAATATCCATAAAGAAAAATAATGACAGGTTTTTCTTAAAGGTTGGGGAGATGACATTGTGTGTTTGTGTGTGTATGAGCGTCTATTGGCAGGGCTGATAGAGCAGCACGCTATGCAGAGTCTGTCCTGTTCTGCGACACACTGCCTCTGTTCACCACACACACACACACACACACACACACACACACACACACACACACACACACACACACACACACACACACACACACACACGGCATGCACGGTGAGAACACACACACACACACACACACACACACACACACACACACACACACACACACACACACACACACACACACACACACACACACTGTTAGAGGCCCTCCAGGTGCTGGCTCACAGAGTGTAATTCCTCTGTATCTGTCCCTAACTCCGTTTATCTCCACCTCCCTCTTTCTTTGTCTCTCTGCGTCTGTCTGTTTGTTCCTCTGCTTTACATCGACGCAACAAGTCACTTCTTTTGACTTATTGTTTATACCTCACTCTTTTTGCAGTACACACGAAAAGAAGATTTCAAGATGGGCCCATATTGAGACGTTCTGTCTTCTAGTTAACATCAACACAATGTGCTTTCCATTCACATTGTGGAACAAGAAACAGTGTTAACAGCGACGGACATAATTGGTGTGTGATTTATTTTCCTTTTGGAGAAGAAAAGTCAGATGAAATAACATATTTACACATTTCTGTTGATTGTTTCGTATTGCCTTGCTTCAAGTCTTTAGTTTGACTATGTTTTTGTACAATTACTTCCATATTTACGGTTGTATCGATAAAGCTCAGTAAAATACGTAGTACTTATAGTATTAAATAGTAGTCGCTGTGGTACTGTGGTAGTATTTGTTGTTGTTTCAGGTACGCTGGATGGCTTGCAGCCTCTCTCCGTTTGTCTCTCTTCCTCTTTTTGAATCTCTTTTTGTTTCTGTCTCTCCCTCCCTTGCTGCACATACCTTTAAGTCCAGGGACTCTGGGAGGTAGGAGTGTGTGTGTGTGTGTGTGTGTGTGTGTGTGTGTGTGTGTTTGTGTGTCCCAGGTCCCCATTCTAATA
>NW_011361005.1:0-3238 GCF_000735185.1 Notothenia coriiceps | reverse complement strand
TCACCTGAATCTCCTCCTAGAGCACCATTGTGTTCTTTGTAACCAAATCTCTCTCAGAGGGGCGTGGGGAGGGGCTCCTTATTTTCATCTAAAGTAACAGACAGAGAATCAGCACTTTGGAAACAGGGCTGAAACAGAGGGGATTATGGGTAATGCTGCAATGATCTGTTTGGTGTTTCAGCCAATCAGAGACAGGTTCTGGATATATCTGAGACCTGTGATATATTGATGAAAAACAGTATAATAGGGGACCTTTAGATATAAGTCCCTGTGCCCCCTCCTCTATCTATATATCCCCTCTATGCTCATGTCCCTGATACCGTCTCTGGAGCAGTGGAGCGTCACCGCAGAAGTTAATGACAAAATCCTCCTCACCCGGAGCAGAGATATAGAGTGGAGCGCTGACGAGGTCCAGGTTCCTCACGTTATCAGCTCCAGCGCTGCAGAACCTTTCTGCAAACACTGAGGGTCTCAGGGGACAGAGACTCCCCCGTGTGAGGGGCTTTGCTCCCACATATATGTGCCCACTAGCTATTCTGTTGGGGAAAATTGGTCAAGTATTATCTGCGTTTATTATTATTGAGCTTAGGAAACAATCGATAAGAAGTGTAGACTAGAAGAGGCTGTTTCCAGACGTGGAAGAAGTACTCAGTAGTGTTCTGCTGCAGATTTTCTTTCGGACTTTAAATTGAACCCATAAGAACCTTCGGAGACACCGGTGTCATGACATTTAAATGTTCTGGAAAGTTCCTTACACAGCTTTAGCCTTTATTTTATTTCATAAAGTCCCTCAGTGACACACACTGAACAGTCTGGTGGGTCATGGGCCAGGTCATGTGACTTTGTGTTTCCATGACAACATGTCCATGATGTCCATGGGCCAGGCTAACACATGTGACAGAACTAGCTACATTTCAGAAGCTTTTTTGTTGTTGCTTGAGTTAAGATTTAAGCCATTTAAGAATTGTAATGCTTACAAAACATGTCCTTTATTACATTTAACCTGTTGTGGAAACCTTTCTTGATCAAATTGATATGAAACAAATAAGATAAATATCGGTATGACATTAATGCAACAACGAGACTTTAACATTTCTCTGTAAATCCGGAGCAACATGTCACAATTAGAAATGGGTCCGGGTTCTTAAGGAATACAAACTACTATTTTGGCTTTTACTCGGCAGTGACCGACATCACAGCCTACCTCGGCCAGTTTGGTCCACTCGGGTTAGATTTCACTGAAATCAGTAATGGAGAATCTGCAGGTCGTTGAAAAACGGAATACTCCCAAACCTGAGAGTGCTGTCCTCAAAGAGAAAGGGTATTTCTGTCTATAGAATCGATCATAGCGGCTGCTGCCGACTCGTCTATTCCAGTGTTTTCAACGTTTTTTTTAAAGCCACGGTACATTGTTTACAATCCCCGTGGCACACCCCCAACCACAGGTCTCTCCAGTTGGCTGCGAGTTCAGCTCTGAAGTAGCTTTGAGAGCCCTCTCTTTGTGGTTTTCTCATAAAATGTACCTTTCGGATAACGCAGGCGACCAAAACAGTCCGTGTTCTTGTTTTTGAAGTGACGGTGTTTCGTTCGGAGATGATACGCTTACTTGTGACCATGACACTGTTGGAATTTATTTGCAGCGACTAAATAATATTCTTTTTGGATCTATTAAGTAAAACTGGACAATTTTCCAAGGCACACCCCACGATTTTTCACGGCACAGCGGTTGAAAATCACACGTAAATTATATTTAAATACACTTCAAATTATTCAAAGGAGAATTATTTTCATTGTACATTTTGACAGAATTTTTTTAATTTGTTGAACAGATTTTCCTGATCAAAGTCCAGTTAATACCGACAAACACAAACAGTGTTGTCTTTGCTCATCTTGTCTCTCTTGAAGTCTTTTCTCTGACACTCTCTGTGGTTCTTTGCAGGTCGGAGAGGTCATCAACACTCTGTGTGGCTACAAGACTCTGGATCAACAGGTGAGAGAAACAAAAACACTTCTGATGCGCTGTTCACTGAGGGTTTTACCAAAATAATAATAATAGCCGTCTAGACCAAGTCTGTTTCCCAACGTAAGGCCTCCCTTCCCCCCCTACTAATGTTGGATGATATGTCATGATGTTCAAACAGCCGCCTTTACATTGTGTTTTCACTCATGAGAGGGGGTAGGACCAAAACGTTTTTTTAAGCTTCTTCCTGACACAAACCACGGTGTTAAAACAACAAAGGAGGAGGCTGTACAAATGCTCTGTGACATGAAGTCCGATAACATTTTCTACGTCGCTAACTCCCTCCATCTGCTGCTTTGAGGAGAGTTTGAAACCAGCCTCAAGGAGAATCTGGAGCGAGTATCGCAGCAACTGGGAGAAGAAAAGGAGACTCTATTATTGGAGAAATAATGACCTCCGTTTTCCAGCTCTGGCACAAATACCAGATAAATACCTGAGAGAAACGAGCTGTGTGTGTGTGTGTGTGTGTGTGTGTGTGTGTGTGTGTGTGTGTGTGTGTGTGTGTGTGTGTGTGTGTGTGTGTGTGTGTGTGTGTGTGTGTGTGAATCTGCGGCCCCCTGGTGGCCAGTACATAAATGATGTGGCCCCCATCACCATCCAAGTTGCCCATCCCTGATGTAAACAGAATATGATATTTACAAAAACAGCATATGAAATTAAATAATGTTCATTAAGACTAAATTAAATACGGTTTATTTCGCTTACAACTACTTTTTTATTTCGGTTGTACCTTTATGTTCACTTTGTTTTATGGGGTTTTATATTGTTGCATCGATTCAGTTGTCTTATCTGTCAGAGAGAAATAATTATCTATTTTAATTTTATTATCATACCTTTTACCTCCTTGTGTCTGTTAACCTGATCAAATGTTATATTTTGCTGCATGTACCTTTTAAAGTTCTTAACAAATAATCTGAGAGGTTTATTTTTAACTTGTGGTGAGTCATTTTGTAAAGCACTTTGAGCTGTGTTGTATGAAAAGTGCTCTATAAATAAAGCATTATTATTATTATATAAATAAGTCTTTCTACTGCGTGTGACAACTTTAAAGAGTCGCTGGTTCTTCTTATATAAAGAGGAACCATACCCCACTAAAAGGTACCATGGGGTCCGATTATAATTTTCCAAACGGGGGTTTATTTAGCATGAAACACTTGAAATAACTAAAGCTCAAGTTAAAAAAGTAAGTAGAAAAAAAGTGAGGTCATAGAAAACTAT
>NW_011361004.1:0-2110 GCF_000735185.1 Notothenia coriiceps | reverse complement strand
ACACACACACACACACACACACACACACACACACACACACACACACACACACACACACACACACACACACACACACACACACACACACACACACACCTCACACTCCTCCTCTGCCATCTTTACAGGATCTCTTTGTGCCTCTTCCTCTCAGTTTATGATCTGATATAAGCTGCACCAAACTCAAATGGCCTGGATAAAAAGGCTAAGAAAACCCTGGCTTGGCTGAGCCCCTCTAAAAAAAGGAGTTATTACAACTGACCCAAAACCCAATAACCTTATTTTCGACTGGAAATATGATGCCGAGGAGAAATGAGGTCAGGAGAAGGGAGAGAATATGAAAACACGTAAAAGTTCAAAAGGACAAACAAGAGGTATGGAGAGGACAACAAGAGTTGGACGATAAGAGGAGATTAAAGGTTACAGACAGAACATATTTGTGTGTCTTTTGTATTCGTTGCTATGGTGATAAGCCAAGAGAAATGCATGACCTCAACAAGGGCATGGTTCTGTGTTTAAAGAAGAAAACACACGCAGCAACAGGAAGAGAAACTAATGTACTGTTTAATAAACACATCACTTGTGTATTCTCCCAAACACTCAGGTGTCTCCCTCTTCCTCCCAAACAAAGCGGAGTTCAATCTCACTCAATTGTCCCTCCAGGCTCCCTTACGGCAAGATGGCGTTGATGAGTTTAACAAAAAAACATTGATTTATTCATCTCGTTTCACGCCTAAATTCAACAAGTCTGGTATGGAATAATCTGCAGATACCCTGGCTCAAAATTAGACCTCACTCTTCTTTAGATGTCAGTTTTTTTATTATGAAAAATGCCCTTTAAAATGAACTACCTTTTTATTTAATATGCAAGTTAACTCTTATTGTCTTTTGCTTTTTACCTGCATTGTAGCGGTGCAGCTGTAACGCAGTAAATAGTCCGATGCGGGTTAATAAAATATTTCTGATTCTGCGACAGACTATGTAAGGCTTATTTTTAGGCTATTGTTGAAATGCTGGATGTATCGCTGGTTGAAGAGGGTTGTTGAAAATGAACCGCACTTTAGATGAATACTATGGGAAAAGTCCCAGTGTATCTGATCCTGCTGTGCCAAAGAGGTCAGTCCCTATGTAAAATGCTTTCATTAGTATTTATTTGATTTTACTTTATTTATTTATTTTGTATTTATTTATATTATTTACTTAATTATTTCAATTTATACTGGATTTGCTTTATTTAATTATTCATTATACTTTGCTTTGTCATGTAACCATCTGTCATTTGAATGAAAACGATACGTCTTGTCTTGATTTGTTAAAATGAAAAAAAAATAAAAAATGTGCATAGTCATAGATTAGCATGGATAAAAACGTCAATGATCTCCCCACGATACATTTTTAGATATTGTTGCTGGAATCTAAAAGTTAAGAAACCGAGAAAGTGTATTAAAAAAGAAGGGATGACTTGAGAATGAATCCCGTGAGCTTCGTTAGCATCAATATTACTGTTATAGTTAAATGCTTTTTCATTAATGAACCCACCAATGAAAGAAATGACACAAAGCTGTTAAATCCCAGATGAAATGATAGCCCTTTCCCTTCAGTCTTAGATATCAATCCATCATTCTGTTTCCACATGCTCCCATAAACGCAGTCCAAACGTCGCATTTCATTCTTTCTGATGAAAAATACTTCTTTAAAATCTAATCCAGGGGGTTTGTCTCCTTTCCAATTCAACTGCAGCATTTCCCAAAAGACCACATCTTCAGGGAGGGTTATCATGTTCCGTGGTGTTTAGGGGTGTAACGGTTCACAAACATTTCGGTTCGGTATGTACCTCGGTTTTTAGGTCACGTTTCGGTTCGTTTTCGGTACGGGTAAGTATACCGTTACACCCCTAGTGGTGTTACATAAAGACTAATGGCAGGTGGTTGTTAGTGCTAGTATTATAACTGAGACCCTTTCATAGTGGGCAGGGACATCATAACTTAAAGGAACATCTTTTTTCATTCCTGGCAGACGGGAGGCCGAGTCGCAGGGCATCAAAAGTTCATTTTAACATTTTAAAGGGCCCCTATTATGCAAAATCCACATTTTCCTGTCTTTTCTACATCAA
>NW_011361003.1:0-3381 GCF_000735185.1 Notothenia coriiceps | reverse complement strand
ACTATTTGGAGATACAGGATTAGTGATTTTCATGATATTTAAGCTGTAATCATTACAATTAAAACAAAAAAAGGCTTGAAATATTTCACTTTATGTATCTAGACTGTTTCATTTTTTGAAATAAATTACAGAAAAAAAGTTCTATGATATTGTACTTTTTTTAGATGCACCTGTAGATTCAGCTTTAACATCTAACCAGGTGGCAAAGAAGCAGTTCAGTGCAGTGTAACATAGCATATTAAAGATAAAGGCTAAGGTGTGCCTTATTTACAGTAATTACGAGCATTTTAACACTGATGTAAACTTCACACTATTGAACATACTTTAGACAGCATAAACTGTAACGCATTAAAATAAAGGCCTACAACTATAAATAATGAAGGGGATGTAAAAGCATTTGAATGACTAGCCTATTACTACAAGCAGGGCAAACATATACCGTAATTTTTTCGGACTATAAGGCGCACCTGAATATAAGCCGCAGCAGCTAAATTGAATGATGTGTACATATATAAGCCGCACTGGACTATAAGCCGCAGGTGTTTTAATGTTTAATTACCATATGTAAGGGTTCGTGCACAGAGGGGATTGTCAGGAAAGAGATGGCTGTTTGAGGAAGCTCCCATTTATTAACATTTCAACAAACAAGTTGCATATTTGCATAACGTATTCAAGTGTTAGCATTTAGTGCAATAGCAGCTACAGAACATGACTGTACTGTGCTGTGTAAACTGTACTGTATCACATAGCGTTTCAGACACACAAACTTTTCAACTTTCAAACTCCCAGCGCACGTACCGGCCGTGATCTACAGCAGTGGTTTTCAACCAGTGGTAGACAAACTGTCTCGCTCTCGTAATGTCTGTCTGTCTTGCTCTCGTTCTGCCTCTCGTACCACTCTCGGTTCCACTTTTACTTTTGCGCGCTACCTGTCTCACTCTTTTCCGGCCTCCAGCTTTTCCTGCTGGAGCCCGCCGCTTAAAGGTGGGGGGCGCGGACCGGCCATAGAGCCCATAGAGTTAAAGGTGGTGGACTGTAACCTGTAACATCCATAGATTTATGAGGTCCCCTAGTGGCCGTTAGCTGTAAAAATCCATAGATTAGCCGCACCGTTATATAAGCCGCAGGGTAGAAAAATGGCAAAAAAGGCGCGGCTTATAGTCCGAAAATTACGGTACTCCTTTGTCCACTGCGTATGCCAAGGGCCGGCCCTGTCAATAATAAATGTTTATTGTAAAAAGAGTGTAATGTTAATAGTTCGACCTTGAAAGAAAGTCATCGTCGTCTTTATATTTTTGAAAAATTTAAAACAGCATCTTCCCTTTTTTTAACTATAGATTTAGTTCATTGGTAGGGTCTCTTTAATGGCATGATTTCTGGGTTTGGCCATATCAGGATAATTGTACGTAGAAAACAAACTTCATAAAGAAAATTCAATAATTGTGTCAAGAATGACCTGCTTCCTGGGTGTATTATCTGTTGTAAATGTAATGTTGTGTTAAGGTTGCAGTGTAAACTTGTGAAGCTGTTCTGACTCAATGTTCTGACTCACAGCACCAGGACAGTGAGAATAGAAGCCACCCAGTGACGAAAGCAAAGACCAGAGGCCTGCCCGCGGACAGGTAGGCCAGACAAGTTTTAAAAACAGATATGGGAACTCTGCAGGTATCAGCTGCTTCGTAAAAAACAAAAAATGTATGTTAAATAATAGCCATTAATGGATTTTTTTAAGGTTGCAGTCCCATGTCTTTGTAGATGGTAAGGATCAAGTCTGTGTTCTGTATGGAAATGAGTGTGTTGTGTCAATGCTGCTACATTTGTAGTTTTTTGTTACTGTGTTTCTCTGTTGACATTGCTCTTTACCCTGTCCCATCTCTCGTCTTTTTAGGGATAAGCTGAAGGGAAAGGGTGCTACCTTTATAGCCAACGGTAGATTGGTACCAGCTCAGAGGAAAGGTGAGTGTGTGCATGGCTGTTTAATGCCTATAATAGAAAGTACATGTTAAGGACGCATCTCTCAAAAATAAATAATCTGCATTATGTTCAAAATTTTAAAGCAGGATTCGTTAACAAGATGGTAAAAATGAACAAACAATTATAAACCTTTAACCTGCCTCTTACAACAACCTGTAATGTGAAATGATCAAGACAATTATGTTCACAATAACAATGCCATAGTACTAACCTAAAGCTCTATACAAGGCAACGACAGTTTATTATTATTCAAAGTGCTTTACAAAAATGAAAGACATTCAGAAGATGTTATTTAAAAACAGTTAAAAAGCAAAGATAATAAAAATAAACATTAAAAGAAAAAATACATGAATAAAAGTTACAGTTCAGTTTAAGATATGAATAATATATCAATTAAAAGCAGCGGCAAAAAGAAAAGTCTTCAGCCTGGATTTAAAAGTAGTCAGAGTTGCAGCGGACCTGCAGGTTTCTGGGAGTTTGTTCCGGATATTTGGAGCATAATAACTGTATGCTGCTTTACCATGTTTAGTTCTGACTCTGGGGACAGAAAGCTGACCAGTCCCTGAAGACCTGAGAGATCTGGATGGTTCATCATTTAGCAGGAGGTCAGAAATGTATTTTGGTCCTAAACCATTCAGTGCTTTATAAACAGCAGCAGTATTTTGAAATCTATTCTTTGACACACAGGAAGTCAGTGTAAAGACTTCAGAACAGGAGTGATGTGATCCACTTTCTTAGTGTTAGTGAGGACTCGAGCAGCAGCGTTCTGAATCAGCTGCAGCTTTTTAATAGATGTTTTAGTGAGACCTGTGAAGACACCATTGCAGTAGTCCAGTCTACTGAAGATAAAAGCATGGAGTTTTTCCAAATCCTGCTGTGACACCAGTCTTTTAATCCTAAATATATTCTTTAGGTGATAGTAGGCTGATTTAGTAACTGTTTTAATGTGACTGTTGAAACTCAGGTCAGAGTCCATGACTACACCTAGATTCCTGGCTTTACCTGTTGTTTTGAACATTGCAGACTGAAGCTCTGCGCTAACTTTTATACGTTATGCCTTGGCTCCAAAAACCATTACCTCAGTTTTATCTTTGTTTAATTGGAGAAAGTTCTGACACATCCAGTCATTGATTTGTTCAATGCACTTACTCAGTGTTTGAATTGGAGCATAGTCTCCTGGTGAAATTGTTACGTAAATGTGTGTGTCATCTGCATAGCTATGGTAACTTATTTTGTTGTTCTTCATTATCTGAGCCAGTGGTAGCATGTAGATGTTAAAGAGAAGAGGCCCCAAGATTACCAATATTACACACCAGAAAACACAGAAATATCCATGAAATAAACATACAGTAGGCAATAAACAATTAAAGGAATAATTGGGAAGGCATTACAATAGTAAATATATTT
>NW_011361002.1:0-1570 GCF_000735185.1 Notothenia coriiceps | reverse complement strand
TATCTCATAATTATCGACTTTTTATCTCATAATTTTGACTTTTTTATCTCATAATTATGACTTTTTATCTCATAATTTGGACTTTTTTATCTCATTATTTTGACTTTTTATCTCATAATTTCGACTTTTTTATCTCATAATTATGACTTTTTATCTCATTATTTCGACTTTTTATCTCATAATTATGACTTTTTATCTCATTATTTCAACTTTTTATCTCATAATTTCGACTTTTTTATCTCATAATTATGACCTTTCATGGGGATTTTATTTTTTTCAAGTGGCGGAAATGGGCTTCCATATAATTGTATTTAATACAAATTCTAGTCATTTATTTTATTTATTGTTCTCATTGTTTAAAAGTTTGTGTTATGGCTATGGTGTGAAATAAAGCACAATAATTACATTTAAGACTGTTTCCCTTTTTTTAAGTAAAGTATCGAAAAATAATCGGAATCGCAATTCTTGACTTGGTATCGGTATCGAAAACAAAATGTTGGTATCGTGACAACACTACATTCAATGGTGCACATACACATATAGGCTATACAGAGTGGAACATGTTCATGTGTATCCTGTATCCAAGCTGAAAGCTATTCCGTGAACACCCAAGAGATGATTTAATATTTATCTGTGTAATTGTGAAATTGAATCTATTAAAGTAATATATGTATTCTAATGGAATGATATAACCATAATCAGAAGGGTACAGGAACCGATGAGGGATAATCAGCTTTGTTAATTGACGTCTCACAGAGTGGCAGCAGGCCACGTAGGATTTATATTAAACAATGTTGCGTAGCCCACACCTATCATGAAATGGAATGGGATTCTGAAAATGTAAATTGACGTATTTGTGTGTCATTCCAGCCAAGCCAACGGGCCTCGAGTTACCTGGCCACATGGTGAGAGGGACGTGTCCTCCACAGGGACCTGATCTGGGTTGGATTCGCTCCTGCCAGCCAAATAGAGCGGGGGGGATCAAGAGCCTCTCTGCCCAGTTAAAAGGGGCTCCATATGTGGGGAGTGGAGTGAGACATCCCCCAGATCAGCCACCATCTGGGAGAGAGGACAATATGCCAGGAAAAGCATGCAGAGAGAGAGAGAGAGAGGGAGAGGCTGAAACACAACACCAAAATAGATGGCTTGAAAATCTGACACGAGTGAAGGATTGAGAGCAAACAGGAGTAGGAATTCATAAGGGGAAGGATGGATTGATAGAAAGGTTGGCAGAAAGAGAAGCAGCTGATTTAGAGGGATGTTGTTTTCATCTGCTGCCTTTGCCCAACAAGCATACTTTAAGCTTTTCCTCCAAAGGTTGAGCCTTTGTTCCTTGTGTCTTCCCAATATTTGAGCGCTGCATGTGTGTGCTGGGATCCTGCGTGTAAAAGGTTGTGGAGTTGTCAAACTAGTTCTCTTCACTAAAGACAACCATACCCTTTGCATGCCAGTCCCTACCTAACACCCAGTACGTCTCTTTCCGTGTGTGTGTGTGTGTGTGTGTGTGTGTGTGTGTGTGTGTGTGTGTGTGTGTGTGTGTGTGTGCACTAACCTCATCCAGTGAGTCGCT
>NW_011361001.1:0-5308 GCF_000735185.1 Notothenia coriiceps | reverse complement strand
ATTCTGGTTGGTTGGGAACCTTCATCCCGTGTGATGTATCCGGTTTGAGACTCCTCTGATTGGCTACTGTAAATGCCACTCCTTATCTCTCTCAACAGCGCTCTTATTATTGTGGTGAGACTCCTGCAGGCATGGAGGACAGAGCGAAGCGATCGAAGGTCTGGGTGCACTTTAAAAAAATGTAGTGGCGATAGTGCAAGGTGCAATCTATGTACTCAATGAGTTGCTTGTAAAGGGGGTGACACAAGCAACTTAATGAAGCATTTGCAACCGAGACACTCATTGAATCTAATGCGGTTGCTAGTGGCTGGATACTGCTACTAATTAATAGTGCTAGCGGGCTTCAGCCGCGCCGTGTGTAAATGTGACCTGAGCGAAGGCTCGCAGGCAGGTTAGCTGCTGCGCACGGGTAATGTGTTTTGTTTACCTGAGTGCAGTCTTGCAGGCACATCGCCTTGTCTTTAGTTTATTAACACTCACAGTGTATTAATGTGAGCTCCTACACCTATAATAGTTTGGCCTTTCATTGAATGCTTTATAAACCAGTTAAACTTACAGATGTCATTGTGAATTAGAAAACTGCATTTAAATGTTGTTAAAGGTCAAAGTTTCAATGTATGGTTCAGCAATTGTTGGTCGTTTTCTAGGAATTGACATATTTTAAGCTCAAATACGTTGTTCTATGTTTAAACCTTCAGACACATGTTGACGTGTTTCAGTTCAGCACATCATTTATTTTGTGATGATTTAAAAGTACAATCCGGAATAATATACGTACTCGCCTTTATCTTTTTGCCATCTTAGCCTTTTGACCAATTTCTTCACATCACAGTTTTGCATGATGTCACTGTAGGACAATGTTTTAAGGATCTCTTGTGGAGCTGGTTGTCAGTTTGAAATGTCTGGATGAAGATGTAACTTATTTACAAATGTTAAAAAAAGCCTCTTTTCATCCTCTGTCTGGAAAACCCCAAAAAGCATGACAGGGCGAGCCAGGCCCCTTTAAGTTATTTTATTTATTCGTGTCTGCTTCTGAGAAGCTAATGTATAAGTTATACAGTTATTTCTGCAAGAAAATTACAATACAATGACTGTTTAATCCTCACATCTTGTATTCATGTCTATAATTTTGAGCACCAAATTATTGAAAAGTATCGATAAGAGTATAGAAAAATACCGATACCGATAAGCAGTACCGGTACCGGTATCGATAAAATCCTCACGATACCCATCCCTACTCAGGAATGAACCTCACCAGGGCCCAGAGCGCTGCGTCCAGCCCCCCCCCCCCCCTATCATCATAAGGAACATTCATTTTAGAAATGAGCATATGGGGGTCATCATCACATGACTTGTTTCCAGCAGCTCTGTAACAGTCCTGTGTCCCACAGCGGCGGCAGCTCAGTGAAGGCAGCAGGAAACATTCTGGACGACATCAGCAACATGTTCGATAACCTTGCTGACCAGCTGGACGCCATGTTAGAGTGACCCCCACCCCCAACTCTGCCCTCCAGTTTCCCAGAGAGCAATAGATATCAGACAGATGATCCTTTGATTAAATAACAGATACTTTTATAGAAGTGCACATTTTGAGGATTTCCTGCACAACTGTTCCTCATTATTGCCCAGTTTTTCAAACGTGAGCCCTTTGCCTCAGGACCCAGCTGATGATGCAACACTCCGGAGCAGCAGGGTGTCCTCACTCTAGGGAATGAGAGTCCATTGAGTTGGCCTGTAAATGTATCACTGTCAGATATCGAGTATATTTATGTCTTCATTTTTGTATTAACAAATACAGTTCTTATAATTTCACTGTTTCAATCGTTCTCATATAGCACAACTGTGTTGTAAATATGTTATTGTTTATAACATAAGGCAAATATAGTTATGTGGTATTTATAGCAGCGTATTCCTGATTTGATTTCACAGGTGTTTACAGCTCTTCTCACTCACACAATGGAGATACTTTTAAACATTTCGGAGGCAGTGACGTGTGTCGGAATATGTTGTTAGTTTCAAAGTGACTGAACTTTTAATTTAAAATTAATACATTTATCTATTTTAGTACATTTTAAAAGCATTTCAACTATGCATTATAAAAATGAAAGTTGTTCAAGTCTGTTGTATTTTTTCATTTTAATTAATATTTCTAATGAATTGTGCATCATCCTGGAAATCATTTAAAGAACAATTTGCTTACCACCCCCCCCGCTTTCTCATCCTGGGTGATGCCACTTGTTTTAAAAAAAAACATTGATTCATGATCAATTTACTGTTTCAAAGGTGAATAGTGCAAAACAAAGCAGACTTGGTGTCATTTGATCCAAATGTTATATTTATCACTGCCCATCAATGTAACGAGCAGCAGAACAACAGAGCAGCAAAACAACAGAGCTCCACTGCAGAACAATCACACAAACCACTGAGGAGCTTCATTTCTCTCAAGTTAGTCGAATAAAATGTTTATTCATGTATGTACTATACATACTCATCTATCAAGAGCCAAATGAAAAACAAAATGTGATTACCTTGAATAATACAGGATTTCAGACGCAGTCCCTCACATACATCACGTTGGCAGTACGGAGTTATTCATATGAGGCAGAGATATTCTTTCATTCTAGTTGCTGATTGCATTCATCAAAATCTGACATTTAAAATTCAACAGTGTCCTATTAATCCTTTTGTTGTCCTTTTCAAGTGCAAACTACATTATTTTTCTCTTTAAAACATTTTTCTAAGTAAGTATTATCATTCTTTCCTGTGTGTGACCATTATTAAAACAAAGTGGAAAAGCTAAATTAAAAAAAAAAAAAAATCATCAAATAATACTGTTTTCATGAGTCCACAGGAATCTGGTGTCTCTCAAAAGTGAAAACCAAATCCACATGGCAGACAGGAGCGGAGAGGGGGGTGAGGTTGAGGGGAAATAGGGTAAGGGTAGAGCTGGTGAGGGTGAAGATGGAAAATGGACGGGGGTGTGGAGGTGGTTTATAAGTTGCCGAACAGCTCGTTCCTCTTGCTCCAGTCCATGGTCGGAGCTCTTTTGGCCGATCGTTTCTGACGAGCTCTCTCTTTAACCTGAGCCAGAGACAAGCTGAGACCCAGACTGTCAGACGGGGCGGGGGGCTCCACCTACACACACAGACACAGAGGCTTAAACACACCATGTCAACATTTTGTATCTCTATTGGACGTTGATTGAAATTAGAGAAACAATTCATACTTGAATAGAAATATGATAAACATTTAGTGGCTCCAGATTACCAATAATAGTTACCAATAATTGTAGTTATATTCTTTTTTTCATTTGAATATCAGTAAATATCTGATGACATCACATTCTTTACTTTATTTTTTATTTTTCCATCAATAGCATAATGGTCAGGTACAGCTCTTACTAAAATCCAGGACCACTAAGTATTACTGTACTGTTGTAAAATATCAAAAGTCAAATGATGTCTTCAACTCAAATATTACAGTTTTTTTTGTGTGACATATCTCCAAAAAGATCTCTACGTCATTTCCTTGAAATGTTTCCGCTTTATTTATTAAGTCCGAAACTTTTTGGCACCTTGAAACTTCATGACTTACAGTGTATCCATTATTACAGCTATCAATAATTTTAAGGGTATTCAAATGATTGGCTGTATTTCTGCAGTGAAATCTCATTAAATTCATTTATTCTATCTTTATTGATTTTATATTTTCTATTGCTTATTTGTATTGAATTATTATGCAGCAGTATAAAGCTGACAGGAGGGGGCTGAGGAGCTGTTCTGTACCTGGGGAGGGGGCTCGCTGCTGCCCGGCCCCTGCAGGGAGGCGTTGGAGGACGCGCTGGAGGCTGAAGAGCTCAAGGAGACTTTGAGCTTCACCTCTGCTGCCACCTGCTGACAGAGGGGCATTCACACTGACTGAAAGGGCCAATATGAACTGATCAATGCATCAGTTGTGGTGACATGGATATACTGTATGTGTGAGGCTAACAAACAAATGGCATCATTATGTTGCACAGCTGTGTAAAGCTGATGAAAAAAATGGTTTGTATTGTCCAGCAGGGAGCGACGTGCTGCAGTCACATTGTAAGCAGTCAACTTGAGCTGAGAGCTCTCTGAAACATCCCGCTTCGGCACATGAACATATTAAACCAGAACAACTGCATTTTCATTTAGACAAATGCTCTCCACTGAGGGGACTCACACCCTCTAAAGAGGCTGAGTGTGTGTGTGTGTGTGTGCGTGCGTGCGTGTGATTGAGAAACAGAAAACTAGCTCTGTTCAGAATGTATTATAACAAACTTAAATGACTATAAATATACTACTGTACTTTTTTTTGTTACATATATCCCCTTGGGAGAGGAGTGCAGGACTGTGTACAAACATAGGAGTGACAGCAGACGTTGTTAGAATGCACACTCACACACACGTTATGTAAGGGCTGCTGAATGAGGGATTGTTGTTGCTCTGCAGCATGTGTGTGTATGTAAACAGCTCACTATTCTTATCATTAGCATAATCCCCAACGAGTTAAATTCACTTCAATCCCATGATCCTCCAGGACTCTGAGAGGAAATACACTGCACTGCTCAGCTCCTGTTGCCATGGTGAAGGGTCAGACACAATGTCACCAGAGGGGCCAAGCTTCCCAAGCTGTGTGTGTGTGTGTGTGTGTGTGTGTGTGTGTGTGTGTGTGTGTGTGTGTGTGTGTGTGTGTGTGTACATTTTAGTTCATACTGACTGTTTAATAAAGGACCATTCTGCTTGTTAACCCAGGGTTATTTTTCCAGACAATGATGATGATTATAGGAATTGTAGGGTGTGTGTGTGTGTGTGTGTGTGTGTGTGTGTGTGTGTGTGTGTGTGTGTGTGTGTGTGTGTGTGTGTGTGGTGCTCCTCACCTCCTCCTCCTCTGCTGCTGCTCTTTTTGGCTCAGGCAGAGCCCCTGCAGAGGAGGAAGACGTAGTTATTAGATACCGTAATTTTCGGACTATAAGGCGCACCTGAATATAAGCCGCAGCAGCTAAATTGAATGATGTGTACATATATATGCCGCACTGGACTATAAGCCGCAGGTGTTTTAATGTTTAATTACCATATGTAAGGGTTCGTGCTCAGAGGGGATTGTCGGGAAAGAGATGGCTGTTTGAGGAGGCTCCCATTTATTAACATTTCAACAAACAAGTTGCATATTTGCATAACGTATTCAAGTGTTACCATTTAGTGCAATAGTAGCTACAGAACATGTACTGTGTAAACTGTACTGTATCACATAGCGTTTCAGACACACAAACTTTTCAACTTTCAAA
>NW_011361000.1:0-3521 GCF_000735185.1 Notothenia coriiceps | reverse complement strand
TAAAAAGATAAGTCATGTTTCTGTATGTCTGTCTTGTCCACCTTTTTCTCAATAAAAACAAAGTAGAAAAAAAAAAAAAACTGGTTTATTCTTATCTTATGTTACATAGTTAACATTCTTTCTTTTTATTTATGCATATTTTACTAATCATTCCCCTTTTAAATAGTTTTAATTTTTTTACTGTCCTATAGTGGCCTCCACATTGGAATGATTTCTTACTTTATTTTTTACACCTAGGCTATATTAAATAGATAAAGGCGTGCTCTTTCTCTTTCGCTCGCAGAGGCTGTGTGCTCCTCCGTGGCGATGATGGCTTGCGTTAAAAAAAATTAAATAAACATAGGCCTATTTGTAAAGTGGGGGGACACAAACAGGATTTCGAAAAGTGTCACGGTTAAACTCCTTATCAAGTGGTGAGGTGCCGCTCCACATTGCTTTTCTTCCCAACTGCTGTGTGTGTATGTGTGTGTGTGTGTGTGTGTGTGTGTGTGTGTGTGTGTGTGTGTGTGTGTGTGTGTGTGTGTGTGTGTGTGTGTGTGTGTGAGAGAGAGAGAGAGCGTTTCACATGTGTGTGCATTTCACATGTGTGTATGAGAGATTTTTACATATGTCTGTAAATCATTTTGGTTTCAGTTGTGTGTGTGTGTGTGAGCAGGCTTGGATTGGCTATCGGGAGATTCGGGACTTTTCCCGGTGGGCTGCTGGCTCTGGCATAGGTGGGCCGTGGACTTTCACAGTGCTGCTGCGCCGGTACTGCATCCGCCGCCGCAAACACCCGCCGTTGTGAGGCACCGGCAGGTCCGACGCAGCAAGTCCACCGCCGTTGTGAGTCTCCGACTGTAACAGCCCGCGAGGACCCAGGTTCGATTCCGGCCTGAGTTCCAAAATAATTATTAAAAAATAAATAATAATAATCTCCCGTTCATCGCGTCCATTCGCGACCCACCTATCACATCTCTGTGGACCAAGTAAAAAAATGAGTAAAACGGCTCTTTTGTGTTTTCATGAGACAGGCCGATCAGACTTTTTGGAAAACACAGAAGGCCTTGCCCGGGAGCTCGGAATCTGCTGTGTGGCGTGCAGAGACCCCTGAAGGACTACAGCATGACGTGTCGTCTGAAAACCTTCCAAGGCGAAGATGACAAGAGTGACTGCGGAGAGAGGAACATCAGCCTTGACAGAGACAGAGAGCGGGCGACATCTAAATGTCAGCTTGTACAAAAGTGCTTTAATGGATGCACTTTGTTTAGTATTTGCTTAGGAGAGTCAAAGAGTGCAGTCAGTGGAGCACAAATGAATGGGATTATACACACAAACACTAATGTATTAATGAGAAGATGACAGCAGAGCCACACAGGCCCTCTGCGCTGAGTGTAAGGCAAGAGTGTGTGTAATGTGACCAAAGCCAACATCACTGCACCATTGCATAAAACATAAAGTAAACTATTCATAAGCACACTCTAGACACCAGACCTATATACCGAGAGTAAATGTTTCTTTCACATAAGTCAACAGTTTTTCTTTTGGATTTATTTTGCCCACCTTTTAACCCAACCTCAGCTTTTCCCCCCTCTAATTTATATAGCAAACCAAAGTGCTTATACCGACAGTTCACCTTCGATGCATTTGTTCTTGTTGCTTTGCTGTTTCAGACTAAAGGGCGAAGGTCCAAATAAAAGAGAAAAACCAACCCTTCTGTGATTACTTTTCTGAAGCAGGCTCAGTGTCTGAAGGCAGCCGCAACAGTATTGGTTTGAAACAATTCATCCACGTTTGGTCCATAGTCCTTTAATTTAAGATTTTGTCTGGATGAAAACAGTAGACCCCTTTTCAGTTTGAAATAAAGTAAAGGTCTTTACAGTTTCAGCATTTTCCACTCAGTAATGGAGTGGCGGCAAGGTCAGAATGTACAGAAATGCAAGAGTGGCAGGATGAAGTGATGAGTCAATGGGTCACTGGATGACCTTTTGGTGCTGCTGAAGCTGAGCTAGCAGAGGTTTATCTGTCAAAACCGTCCTGAAGTTAAGTAAAAAAATGAAACAGAATTGTGACATTTTCTGTAGTGCAAATACAAGCCGTTTGGGATTTTTTTTCCTTTGCTGATATATTTGCTTAAACGGCAGGTTATGCTGACAGCTCTTGAGGGTTTCCTGTGTTCCTTCAGAACCAGGCGCGATTAAGCTCATCAAAGATGTGGGCAGTGTATGAGTACTTGAGGTAAGAACAGTGTTGGGCTCCAAACTAAAATGGGAGATAAAGAAACACTTGTTGAGTCTGTTTTTCTTTTCAGTGACATTGAGTTCATTCGTTTGAAGACCCAGGACGATTGGGTTCTGATCGGCTTACCGGATCAGATCTACTTTCAAAGCCACAAATAAACAAGAACTTTATTGTAAGCGCAACACTGTTTGTGGACTTAATTGGCTCATAATTAAACACAACAAAGAACCTGGAGATGCTAGACTGTTGACCTCTAGTGACCATATCCCTGCTCCATGCAACCCAATGAGAGACTTTAGATGTTTGTAAGGTGGGTTGAATGAGGTACTCAGTATATTACAGTATATAAAGTATTTTGTAATGTAGAGTTTGTGTTCATTTCATTTCAAACCTTTATTTATCCAGGTGTATCCCATTGAGATCATTGATCTCTTTTTCAAGGGAGACCTGCTCAAGTAGGTTCCACATGAAACATAAAAACATAAACAGAACAACAAAAAGGACATCATACAGCATCATTTTACAATTTACATAACTATCCACATGAGCAGGTACCAAAAGCTTCCGATTGAGTAGCATCCAACCGAGCTTGAAAAACATTTAGTGGCACCAGATTGCTCAGTTTCCATTTCAATTGCAGACTATTCCAAGATAGAGGAGCTGCACATCTAAATGCTATCTTCCCTAAGACAGTCCTAGCAGTTGGTACATTTAATGAAAACACAGCATGCGATCTCAGGCAGTAGCCACTTACAATTCGCCGTGAGATCAGGGAGCAGATGTAGGATGGAAGTTTCCCTAACATGGCTTTTTATATAAAAATGTACCAGTGACTGAGCCTCCGTACAGTTAGCGAAGGCAAACCAGCCCTCACATACAGGGTACAATGATAGGTTAATGCTTTACAGTTTGTTACAAATCTCAGTGCACTGTGATACGCAGCATCTAACTTGACCAGGCAATGGGCAGGTGCATTAATATAAATCAAATCGGCATAGTCCAGCACAGGTCAAAAGGTCACAGTGACTAGCCTTTTCCTGGCCTCAAGCGAGAAACAGGACTTGTTCCTGTAGAAGAAACATAGCTTAACCCCTTAAATTTTTATTCCTTGCGTTGTTACAATATCTACAACAGGCTCTGGTGTCTTTTTAGCTTTTGAAAAGAGCATTACCTTGGTTTTCTCAACATTTACAAAAAGGTTTAGTTCAGAGAGCTGAGTCTGAATAATGTTAAAAACAGCTGGCAATTCAACAACAGCCTCCTTAATGGAGGGACCTGCACAGTACATCACGGTATCGTCC
>NW_011360999.1:0-6987 GCF_000735185.1 Notothenia coriiceps | reverse complement strand
AATATAGATGTTTTTATTTTAAAGTAAATTCAGATTGAACATCGTAAAAAAAATGTAAATTATAGTTTCCGTGCAAAGAAAAACCATTACTTATAGTGAAAACCACCCTTGAATGATGGGATAGTAGATAAAAAGCTTTAGGAATCCAAACTATAACATATAATAAGTACCCTGTATCAAGATTGATGCAAAACAAGTGAAATTTGACCATTTTAGAGAGATTTAGAAAGAAAGAAAACTCTCCTCTGGGGTCATTTAGGTGTATTTGTCATATCTCTGGAACCCATTGGTCATTTTAACCGTTAGAGCCAATAGAATCTAGGGGAAGTTCCTAAATCCACCTACACAATACTATTGAGGAGTGAGAGTGATGCACATGCAGTTTGCCCAAACCGAAAGCTATGTTACGCTCTGAAAACTGAAAACTAGGCTTATTGCCATAAATATGATGATGGATTATCAAGCAATCATTTCAAAGGGACACAGAGACATTGTATTAGACTTCAGCAGCGTTTATATGCGTTTTAATTTCCTTGAACACAACTTTTGATCAGAAAACAGCAAAGGTAAGACGTATTTGCCGTTTTGGCCGTAAAGTGAAGTTGTGTGTTGTCTTTGCTGGGTTTCGCTGCTGCGAGTTTTGGTCGCACAGCGATGATACTTATATCATTGGAATCTGTGGAATCTCTGTGATATCTTATTTGTGCAGATCCGATTAAGTATAAAATATTTCTACCGTGAGTTATGTGCTAAGTGCGTTAGCACTCTTTCGCTTAGTGCTCATGCAGAGGCTCGGCGTTAGACTTGTGTTTTGTTTCGGTAAAAATGGTTCATATCGTCAGGTAGCTGAGTTTCTTCCCGTTAAGTGGGTATGACACATTCATAGTTTGTTAAATGTTAAGAAGCCCTCAGAGACGCTGTTTCTTGCAAGATGTTGCGGGAGCCCCCGCATAATGCTGCATGTGTTGTGGCACATTTGTGTTTTTATATTTATATTCTTTTTAAGTACAGCGCGTTTCTCCTAATGTTAGTATTTTGGGCCGTTGTTGTGCGTTTGCAACTGTTTGCTACCGTAATAAACAACATTTCAACACAAGTTCAAAGCGCTTTACAAAAAAAAACTCAAAGCAAAAAGATATAGTGCAACAGAAACACCTTATAAATGACTGTTGAATACAAAGCAAAGAGATTACAAATAAAACCGGCAAAAAAATAACAAAAACAGGTTCAAAAATAAAGAATAAAAGTTACAGTGCAGTTTAAGATATGGATAATTATTTGATTGAATGGAAGGCAATGGCAAAATAAAAAAAGTATTCTGCTTTGATTAAAGAGAAGTGAGAATTTCCTGCAGTTTCCTAAAGTTTGTTCCAGATATACGGAGCATAATAACTGAACACTGCTACTGCGCGTTTGGCAGCGTTGTATTATTGCCTTTACTTTTTGTGACACATCTGAAAACCTCTTCTCTGATTGACAGTTAGAAGAAGCAGCTATCTCTCTTCCTGCTCCCACACTCCTCCTCTGTTTCACTCTTAAAAACAGATCATGTCCACCGTCCTCTGTCTTCACTGCTCTCAGGGGTCAAAGGTTAAATCAATTCAACCTGTTCTCTCTATCTGCCCCTGCTGTGACAAAGCCACCGGGTCGTTTCCTGTAGAGGGGACAAATGTCAAGCGCTCTGTCCCAGGACGTCACCTGAAGGCCGGCTCTGGCCTTGTCATCAGCTGACTCTGACATCGGGATGTTTTTTCACTGCTCCTCTTTCTCAGGGGTGTAAATCAGAGCGACGCAGCCTCGCTGTTAAAGACGCAGCGACACAAGGAGCTCTGATTGAAGCTGTGACGGTGCTGACGTGTTTTATGAGCTTCTGACCTTAACAGGAAGTGAACTCATCAGTATGTCAAAGTCAAAATCTTTAGTAGTAATTTTGTTTTCTTTAAGTTTTATACAGTAGATATTTAAAAACATGACGTGTTGATTTGTTGGAACGTCAATAAAAAGGGAAATTCCCAAAGCCAAAGTCAGTATTTAAAATGTGCTATTTTTGTCCAAACCCTAGAACATTTAATTTACAAAGAAAACCGAAACGCCCTGAAAGATATGAAATTGGAAAAAGTAAATGGTTGCAAAATGTTTTTTAACAAAAGACTGCAGATTAATTTCTGTTCATCTACAAATCAATTGTTCATCGCATCAATTTTTTAAAATGTAGTTTTTGAAATCTTCTGAACACTTTTGCAAACATTTTCGCAATATACTGTATGACTTTCAAATATAGACGTAAATAAAATCAATACAATACAGACATAAAAGAGAATTAAATAACTCAATTGAGAAACACTTTATTCGAAAATAAAAAAAGGATTAACTTTTTACCTGAGTTTTGTAATTTAAATGTGTTAACATAAAGTTAATTATTATTATTATCCTATTTACCAAGAATGACATTTACCTTTAACTAGTTTCACCAATTCCACCAATAATCGGGAAAATAAAACTGAATCAGGATGGAATCTATCCTAGTCAGAACCTGCTGAATCAGCTAATTAATATGAACTTGTTTATAGTATAAAACAGCTCATTAAAACATTTCATAACCCTTTAAACCAGGTCAGGTAAAAAGCTCTCTCAAAACGACTCGTTTCAGAAAGATTTGAACTCATGGTAGCTGCTGCTTGGAGGTGATTTGCTATAAAGAAATAGGTTCTAGTGTTAAACAAATGAATGCTGCTCTGCCACATGATAGAACCCTTGGAGCACGGACACAGGACATGCGATATTATGCTTCACAGGAACCCTCTGTGTCATCACGTTCCTGTGAGCTCATGTTCAGGGTGGCAGGAGTATGGAGGAGAGGAGTGCAGCAGAGCTCTAGTGCAGTGTGTGATGTTACGTCAAACACATATTTACATAATCAGTAGTGGAATTTAATAAAGTAGATTTACTCAACTACCATACTAAAGTATATTTTGAGGTACTAATATAATATAATATATATAATACTTTTTACTTCTTCTCTACTACAGTTTGGAATCCAATGTTGTTATTTTTTCTCCGTATTTTGAAACTGCATGAATTTACCTGATTGCTTTTTAGTGTTGCTGATTGATTTTATTTAAAGAGTTTAATCATGTAATCATGGAATGGTCTTGAAGTGCATTTGACTCAAGATGAATGATAACTAAAATGCATATTTTCTCATGGACAAGCTGAATGACTTCCAGATTCTAAACTTTGATCAATATGACACTGTCGCTGTGGGGTGGGGGTGTTAAGATGGTGGAGGGTGAGGTTAATGGTGGAAGTTTTAGGTTATCTGGAGATAAGGGGTTGGGTTAGGGTTACGGTCTGTGGTTTTAAGTAGGATGAGGAATGGGGAGATGTTGGGGAGAGAGGACGAGTTACTCCAAGAGTCTTTTCATCCCCTCCCTCTTCTCCTGTTCTTTCAGCCTCCTCTCGCCTCTCCTGCTCCTGCCTCCTTTCTTCCTCCTTTGTTGCCTTCTTCTCCTCCTTTCTCATCTTCTCCTTCTCTCTTTTTCTGTGTTGAACTCCTGCAGGTGGATGTTCTGGGCCTGGAGGTCTGAGTGGCTCTGTTTGAGGAGAGAACCCTCTTCCTCCATCTCGTCATCTTATCTTGACAGAAAATGTCGGACTGTATAGCCTTCAGTATTTTATTTCTTCCTTCTTCCCAACTGATCACCTTTACATTTGAACATTTGCAAAAAATATGAATACATGTGTGTCTTTGTTATAATTGTTTACTATGTGTAAAAATGCCCAAAAGGTTATGGAATTCAGATTTTCAAATATGTGCATGGTTTGCAAGATAATAATTAGTAAATCAAAATGTTTACCACTTAACTTCAGCGTAATCAGAAATGAAGAAATACTGCAGCAGCTGATCGCCAGCGAGGATGAGTTTGGGAAGGGTGTAGTGTCCCCCTTCCCGCAGCTGTGTGTGTGTGTGTGTGTGTGTGTGTGTGTGTGTGTGTGTGTGTGTGTGTGTGTGTGTGTGTGTGTGTGGCTGTTTTGGGCTTGTCAAGCTGTCAGTCACTCTCCATTAAAGTCACTGAGCCCTCTCCCACAATGCATTTCTCTCTGGCCTTGGGCCAGCTCAGGAGAACATCAGGGACAGGTTGGCTGTGGAAAATTCACAAATTGTCATTTTATTCTTTTGAATTTCGCGGAGGCCGATATACGTTGTTTCTCTCCTTCCTGACCGTGTTTGAAGCCACTGCTGAAAGGCATCATGGGTCATCTAAGGACAGTTTTCTATGCACACGTTACACTACTGTACTTTAGGTTTTGTTTTTAGCTGTTCACCTTAAACACAAATAATGTTTGAGGTACAGTTTTGCAAAAAAGATCCTGAAACCTGCCATCTCAGTGTGATTATTAAAATGATTGTATTTAACTTTTGCCAAATGTATCTTGAACTACCAGTGACCCTATAAATGTATTTTATATTTTTCTCTTTTTATTCTAATTTGTCTTTATCTTAAACAAATGTAATTTTTGAAGTGGCAGAAAATAGAAATTCTCATTTGAAGCACAGCTACCTCTTAAATTGTACCTGTACTGTATAGTACTTGAGTACCTTTATGTTGTACTTAAGAACATGACTTTAGTTAAACAATTGTCTTTACTGAATTAATGATGACTAAATAATGGTTATTAATTCATGGTTTTGAAGGCATTTCAGAGCTTTAGCTTTTTGGGTTGGCAAAATGAATGCAGACATGAAACACTTAAAGGGTGGTTGTCATTTGAAGTGGGGAGGGGCTGCAGCTGTTGTAGTGTAGTGGGGTAAACTTCAGCTCCCGTCCCCCAGAGCTGACCCATAATACAACAACACTATGCAACCACACATAACATTTTTATAAATCCCAATTCAAGTGCACTAAAGTTGTCATGAATGTTTAACAACTGAGTGTTTTGCACTTTGTTCCCCCAGGTCCTCTTCTTCTCCTACTGAGTTATTAGTTGATTATTGACAGTAAACTAGAGAATTTTATAGAAATTCAGTCAGCAACAGCTGCTTTCTAAACATGATTACAGTAGTGGAAAAAATATTTGGATGCTTTACCTATGTTAAGATACTAATATTTAACCGTTTAAAATCTTTCCGACTACTGCATTCAAGATACGGCTTCAGAAAAGAATATGAGTAAAAACTCGAATTGTGGTGGCAAAGTGTTTTCTGTCAGTGATATATGATGTTTTTGTATTTATATGAAGTGTGAATTTTACTGCTGTGGATTTTAAAGGTTGTGCTATTTTTAACTCCCTTATATACTGTTGGGTAATGTGATACAGTGAATCATTTGATAAGATTATTATGTTTGTAGCCATCCTTTGATATCGCTCACACGTTTGTCAACATTTCAAGATGTCAGAAAAACTGCAGTTTCCCGCTTGGGGACTTTTCTTAAATGTTCAGATTCATATTTGTATTTCTTTCCTCTACTGTGACATGTTTACATGCTTTAATGTAAAAAAAAGTATTTATTTTTCTCATACTGCCTGTGCTGCAGCACCTCTTTTCACCCTCTGTCTGAAACAAGAACCAAACCAAATATAACACACTACCTAATAGGGCCTCCATACTATGATACTTTTATGGCAAACTATGGTACGAAATGTAAAACTATTTCTGATGGTGTTGTATACAAACTATGACATTGCATTGCATTTATGACATATATTACGCTATGGCATTTTTATAGAACGCTTAACAATGACTGTTTTTTATTGAATGCCATAAGTTGACTTTAGTATTCAAGAACACTTCTCCACCATTGCTCCCCCTCCTACGGCTGAGTATGGGGGAGGTTTCCAAAGTCGGGGTCAGACCATCATAAAGTTTGTGCTTTAACCACTTCACATGATTATCTGGGTAGATCTGCACTGTTCCTGAAAGACTTCCCTGCGCTCCACTCTCCATCGGAGCTCTTTGTGATCTCCTCACCCGCCCTTTTCCAGCTCATCAGATATAAACATTGATGGCCCGGCTTACATGTCTGCTAAGAAATCCCTGGATTTGTGGGTTCACGGCTCGGTATCATTTTCCCGTCTGCCCGTGCCAACACACTGCAGCATGTAATCTGCCGTCCAGCCAGTCTGGAGTCTGAGACACAAGAGGAGGAGGAGGAGGAGGAGGAGGAGGAGGAGGAGGAGGAGCAGATTTACTGGTCTGACTTCCTCTGGTTATCCATCCTCACACATCTGGAGAAGTGTTCGATTGATAGGGGACACTGAGCCTCTGAAATTAAAGAAGTAACAGCAGTGTTTTCATGTCACATTCAAATCTGACTAGACACAGCAAACAAAAAAAAGGTAGTCAGAATACTTTTTTTAACAAAGTATACTGTCAGGATTCTCATGATATGTCACGTTTGTAGTTTTGTATGTCTGGTTATGGGTGTTTTCCTCCTTGTATATTGTCTGGTCCTTCTTCCTGTGTTTCCCCCCTGTCGATAGTTTCCCTGGGTTGTCTAATTGTCTGATTGTGTTCACCTGTGGCCCTTGTGTTTCTCCTCCCCTGCCCGGCTGTTTCTCGTCTTGTGATTACCCCTCCCTGTATTTAGTCTTGTCCCTTCCTGTGTTCAGTGTTGGTTCGTCTTTTGTTTGTGAATGAGTTCACCGGTGAGGTGAGTGTTCTGTTTTTTGGTCCAAGTTATTTTCTTTTTACCCTTGAAATAAAGGTTAATCAGAGTTATCTGAATTTGGGTCCTGCTTCTTTCGCTCAACCGTAACAGTACGAACCAACCAAATATGGGCCCAGCAGATCCTTTTGAGCAGGAATTGTTGGATTTTACCTTTTCTTTGGCTACCTGCTCTGATCGATGGATGGGAGCGTCCGGGGTTCAGCAGAGAGAGGCTACTCTGGCAGAGGCGTGCCAGATAACTATCGAGAAACCAGGCTTGGTGAGATTCTTACCTGGCTGGATTTTGGAGTTCCTCTCGGTGTGTTATCCCCTGTCT
>NW_011360998.1:0-1957 GCF_000735185.1 Notothenia coriiceps | reverse complement strand
TTTTAATTGCATTACAGAAAATAAAGAACTTTATCACAATATTCTAATTTTCTGAGACAGTCCTGTATATATATATATATTTAGAAATAGTATCTGAACATTACATCCTTAGGAAATGTAAACTGGCAATCCTTCAGACGCAGTAGAAACCCAGCAGGTGGCCAATCAGGAGGCTCAGCACACACACTACACACACTCAGCACAAACACTACACACACTCAGCACACACACTACACAAACTCAGCACACACACACACACACACACACACACACACACACACACACACACACACACACACACACACACACACACACACACACACACACACACACACACACACACACAAACACCCTCGCCTGCTGTTAGTTTTTTGCCTTTTTGCTGAGCAAGTGCTTGTAAACCTGGACCAGGTTTGTCATAATCCACACATACACAGATACAATGCAAACAGTTCTACATGATGGGTAAAAATAGGCCTTTACATTTCTGCCTCGTCTATTACACAGTGACAAAAGACACCATCTCCAATCTGACAACACGTAGCAAAACATACACCAAACACAATCCATTGCAGCAAAAAGCAGCACATACCACTACCAAATACAGAAGCATGCCTTAAACAATGGAAACAGGGAAGACATCATGTTACATCTCTTTCAGAAAGCATGGCAGGGGACAAGCAAGATAAAACCGGTTTATGTTTTGCTTGCATGGCTGATAAAATAATTTCCCAATCAACCGACTGCCACAACACAGCCACATGTGTCACTCTGCTGCAGAATATGCATTGTGTTTGTTTATGTGTATGAAGAACAAGAGGACAGCAGCTGCCTCTTAGCCAAGAGTCCCACATTTACAAAAAGTCACAGTTTTAGTTTTACAACCTAATAGCTCCAAAAAGGAAAGGCAGACCAAATACTTCTATAAGAAACAAAAATGACAAAATGTGTACAGAAATAAAGAAGTGGCACATCCCTTGAGATCAGGCCAACACACACCAAGGTGAGAATGAGGTGATTTATGAGGCTTATGAGAGAAAACAAGATATTGTGTATCTATGATTTAGAAGCTGATAGCAAATTAGCAGGTGTATTTTTTATGTGGAACTAGGCACCAACACACACAGCTGAAACGTTGTGCAATAAACACTCCTGCAATTTTTTTCAATTCATTTTTTAATCTGTAAACAGTAGGGGAGAGTGGGGTAAAATGAGCCAGAGGGTAAGTTGACCCCCCCCCCGCTTTATATAGAGCAGGGGTTTTCAAAGCGTGGGAAGGTGAGCCTCTCTCCAGAGAACATAAGAACAGCCGCCCCCCCCTTCCCAATTATTTAGTGGGAAAGCTGTTAACAGCATTCCAACTAACTGTTATTCTACGCACAACATTTTATTATTCCGCCGGTATTTTGTCGCGCTTCTCCTCCCGCATTGAACATCGCAGAAACTCCGTTCAAACATCAAAACGTTCAGCTCTGTCGGGAATCGATGGCTATTACTTTTCTCATTCATAACTTTCATAATTCCAGAGGTACATCCCATAATACATCACATTTTTAACATTGAAGTCAATGGAGAAAACCTTCAGACTTCAACAAATCTTCATGCAATTCAACTGCTAACTGTTCATTGATACTTTCACTCAGACACCTCATTCCAACTTTAAAATGTTACACATCTTTCTGACATTATTCGTGTAGAACAACTTTTAAATCTGATTCTTACTTTTAGAGATATTAAACATTGTTCAGACCTTGTTTTAGAGGTTTTCTTCACATTTTAACATTAACTAGAGTGTGTGATGTCACAGCTAGAGTGGAGGACAGCTTAAAATTCGCATTCATATATTTTTTTTTAACTGCCATAATTCCCAAACCCTACATTCCTGAGACATCATTTATCATGACAAACGTAGGAAAACATCTCGTAGCTTGAAAAATGACAAATAATTAAGCAAAAA
>NW_011360997.1:0-2751 GCF_000735185.1 Notothenia coriiceps | reverse complement strand
ATTAAACATTAAATAATCAGTTGCATTAATTTCTTATGGCTCTATCTGCAGCTTTTCCAGAGTCATTTCTTATGATTACATTTTCCCACAGGCCATGGAATTTTATGGAAATATACTTTTTTTTCAGACAAATCATTCGATTTAAAAATGTCACATGGCTTCAAAGAAGTAAATCAAAGGTAATTCACTTGATAGAATAAAAGATTAATCGTTTTTTGAATTAGTCATACATGTAATTTCTGGTTGCAGCTCTTCTTGGCACTTTTTGTATTTCAAATGATTAATTAAATGTATTTTAAAATGTGGAGAACAATAAGAGTTGCGTCAATGGACAGTCCAGCGAGTATCAACCTATACACAATCCCTAGAAAGTGAAATGCTGTTCTTTGAAAGCTGCTGAAGCACTTTTGGAATGTCCCACTTGCAAATACACAACACACGTTTCCAAGAAAACATTCAGAACAATACATTCCTCCCACTGTGGAGAATAAAGAGGAAGCCCGAGCTTTCGAAGAGGAAGTTCACTCTCGGCTCTTTCACTCTGCTTTGCTGAGTAATGATTCTCCACACGCCACATGGACAGCATGCTGCCTCCCGGTGTGTGTGTGTGTGTGTGTGTGTGTGTGTGTGTGTGTGTGTGTGTGTGTGTGTGTGTGTGTGTGTGTGTGTGTGTGTGTGTGTGTGTGTGTGTGTGTGTGTGTGTGTGTGTGTGTGTGTGACTGGAAGATGTGTGTGTGTGTGTGACACTGGAAGATGTGTGTGTGACGGTGAGGGGGAAACGGTGTCAGTGATACCCAGGAGAAGGAGGGGTTGGGTGTTTTGTGAATGATCTTCGTCTGCCCCTGACAGCTGTGTGTATTTGTGCATAAAGTGAGCCAGTTACTCGGTGGTTGTTGTGTGTGTGTTTTTAATGCGTGTGTCAGTGTGTGTGTGTCGCTGCCTCAGGAGCGTCTCTGACCTGCTCTTACTCCACGTGTCACCAGCAATCCGTCTTTCTTCTGTAACATCACCCTTACTTATTTACTTTGGGTCGACCTGCTGACAGCTAAAGTCAGCGTTGCATTTTCCTTAGCAGATGAGTTTAAATTATGATAATTTTTAGGTTCATATTTGTTATTAGTGTCTCTGCTGGGACATGTCTCCATGCTTTAAAGTTCAAAAACTCTTTATTTGTCTCACACTGCCTGTGCTGCAGCACCTCTTTTCACCCTCTGTCTGAAACCAGACAGCGCTATCACATCGTACGCGAGAGCGCGAATGTTACATAGGGATGTGTGGAGGCGTTTTAGGCAACCTATATAACACACTACAGGAAAGGGAAACCCTAAAAAGCACAATAGGGCCCCTTTAATAGAGTGGTACAGGAATGAGTCCTAAAACCACAGAATGAGTTAGCATTTTAGCGCTCCCATGTCTCAAAGTCAATGTTTTTTTTAATTGGTTTGTGGTTAGATGCATAGAATGAAATAAGATATATGTTTAACAGAAGCACACAAGATTTTAACGTTTTCTCCTACACTATAAGATATGTCAGTGAATAGCACACTGGTGAATTTTAGGAAACGGTTGCTTTGGTGGAATTTTTGATACACGTCAGAAGAAAACTAAGCATTGACCGATTGCTTCCAGCTTTATTGACTTCCCCAAACTACAGCAAAATACTGCATGCACCCAATATGTGATTATAAAAGTGAACGCTTTGGTTTTCATACGTCCCTGACAGTAGAATTATGAATCTGAATAACTGTACGCCCTGAGTTGCACATTAAAACCAGTTCCTCCACGGGCAAAATGTCAAACTTTGGCTATTGCATCAGGGCACGTCGCAATGCAAAGGTAATTCATTTCTTTTGACATTTACCTTTCTAAAATGCTCCGTATTAGCATAGTAATATCGTCCTCCGAGCGTCAGACTACAGACTTCATTTACATGACGCATTGCGCGTGTGTGTTTTTATGGAATAAAGTGGTTAACCTTTTAAATTGGCGGCAGTTGTTGATCGTAGAAAGTAGAGACTGATGCTTCCTGCCTCTTCATACAGCTCTCACCTTTGCTCTCTACAGAAAAAAAATTGTATGCCTCATCGTAGAAAGTTGAAGGAGGAACAGATGCTTGCTCTCTTTATGTCTTTTGAGGAAATCGATCATGACGTCCGTTTGTGTGGATTTCGCCCCCCAGTCATGGCGTTGCTTTCTGTTTTCCCTGATGTAGTATAGCTACTGTTTTAAGTTATATTTTCAAGGCTCATAAAACCAAAGATGTTGAGTGCATTTAGGGTGAGCTGGTAAAAAGACTGTGCATACTGAAATTATCCTAGCAAAGTGGATCAATACCCAGTGCAAGCCTCCTGTTGTAGAGCTTAATACCAGCAGTAAAGCAGAAACTAGTGCTCAAATAATTAGAAAAGTAATGGATTTGTTGATTAAATTAATGTGTAACAATGTAGAGGGTTGTTACAAATGTTTACTAGAGCTGAACGATTAATCGATTTAAAATCGAAATCGCAATTTGAAATGATGCAATTATCAAATCGCAAAGCCTGCAATGTTCTTCTTGTGTGTCAGTCATCCACACCAATCAGAAGTGCTGTGCTCCACATGCACCAGCCATTGTTAACCAATCAGAAGTGGCCCATGATAGAAGGTGATAGACAGATTGATCCAATCACCTGCCAAGTATTTTTGAAAGTGCCTGCCCTTTCCAAATGGCTTCCAATGGAGCTTTCCTAGATGGTTTGGTGAACCATCTGA
>NW_011360996.1:0-2072 GCF_000735185.1 Notothenia coriiceps | reverse complement strand
TGGAGACAAAACTAAAGAAGTGACCCAAAAGTTTACTAGAATTTGGTTTCTAATTTACGAGAAAAACAATGTAAATGTTCCCTGGAACGTTACGTCACATTTATCAGAATTTTTAGTAAATGTATCACTTAGACCGTGTGAGACTTTTTCTCTCCTACATTACCAACTTTGTAATTGTTTTTTTACACTGCCCTCTTTGCTATATTTTTAACATACAATCTTATTCTCGAGAATTCTTATTTTGAACTTCTAATCTTTTTGTAATGAAAAGAATAAAGCAGAATACTGGTGCTAATATTGTTTAAAAAAAAAACAAAAAACTTGCAGGTCATAAAACAGGGGCAACCCGATCAGAATTCAAAAATAGATCACCAACAAAAATATTTTTCACTTTCCTTACAGGTTTCATACTAAACACTGATTTAACATGTACTATTTGATAACCACAGGAATGATTGTTTTGACCCTCAAATATGAACATCTGCTTCTTTTGTGTTTTATATCGTGTTAAATTGACTATTTGACATTTAATAACATAACCTCTGACTTTGAGAAAGTCATTTATAGTAATAAATGCAGGGATCTTTTAATACAGGAACTGCCTGTCAATGTGAAGGGACGAAACATCAGAAACTATCAAGTGAGCTGTAACAGGAAGCACCGGGTCGTCTGCGCTCAGACTCAACCCATTCTCCAACCGCACATTAACTCTGCTTACTTTAAAATGACACAAATAAACCGACTAGCTGAAATAGTGTGAATAAACTGATACAAAAAAGAAACCGTTTATATGGCCGCTTCAGTCCGACTCAACAGGACACTTCACCGTAAAAACAAACAAAAATACTTTTCACAACAACAGTCCGTCCGTGTCACTGTGCCATGTTAAATGCTTCTAAAGGGTTTTGGAGAATTTTCTTTTAACTTTTCCAGGCTCAGCTTTGTTGTTGCTCAAAGACACGTTGGTGGGATCAAACCTGCTGCCGAGTTACAGAGCCGTCTGCCTCACTGCTACAGGGGCGGGAGCAAAGAGGAAAAAATGAAAAAATAACAGATACAAAAAGATGAAGTATGTTGGTGGGGACCGCAGCTCCTCACTGACCCCCCACCCGGCTCCTACAAAACACAAAAACAAAAATATTTTATTATCTGCGAATAATTAAAACATTTTTACTGAGAAATAAAAAAGTGTGAATAGTGGCTGAAAGTTCTCCCACAACACTTTCATCAAATTCAATCAGAAGCAGAGGTGGAAGAAGTACGGTAATCGTTTGCTTTATTGCAGTAAAAGTACAAAATGATCCCTTTGAAAATACTCCACTAGAACTGAAAGTTACGTTTGATTGTCCTTTAGATTTAAATTCACTGGAAAAATTTGAACCTTACAATACATTTCAGTGTTTCCCACAGAATTTGGTCCTATTTGTGGGGGCGCACCCCCCCCAACGTTCTTGTTGCTCTGTGTTTCGTTGTTAATGAGTGAAACACACCAGAGTTGAGGATCTGTGGGGTTTATTCTCCCAAAAATATAATTTGTAATTTACAATTTAGGCATTTAGCAGACGCCTTATTCCAAAGCGACTTACAATGACCAATTACAGGGACATTCTCCCTGGAGTAACCGAGGGCTAAGTGCCTTGCTCAAGGGCACACTAGTAGTGGTGTTCAAGGCAGGATTTGAACTCGCAACCTTCCGATCATCAGCCCACCTCACTATACATTTTTATGAGATCCATTTGTGGCGGACGATATTTAATTGTGTCGGCCCGCCACAAATAAATCAATGTATGGGAAACACTGCATTTGTAAATTTAAGAGAAAACACATTGATATTACCATAGATTCAAGTGGTAATTTCCCACGAAAAACCATATAATTCCAAGAAAACACTTTAATATTCTGAGATGCCAGTGATACACTTACTTGAAAAAAAAACGTTAATCTCAGATTCAATTTGTCAATTTAACTGAAAAAAACTCACAATTTGTATTCTTCGTAGGGCCGGGACTCGATTAAAAAAATTAATCTAATTAATTACAGGCTTTGTAATTAATTAATCGCAATTAATCGCA
>NW_011360995.1:0-9804 GCF_000735185.1 Notothenia coriiceps | reverse complement strand
GGAGCCGTTACGTTAAGCCCCCGCTGATTGGTCCAAATTGACCAATCCACACACACACTCAGTGCAGGCAGCCCTGCTGATTTCTGCTCCCTGCTGCAGGCTGATAACAGACAGTTGGGATCGCGCGAACTTCTCTCTGCAGATCCATTCTCACAGCGTTTATCAACCTATAAACCTTTTTCTTACTCAATATCAAGCCACACTTATTGTTTTTATTTCGGCTGTGGCTTTGTGTGTGTTCAGATTGTGTTTGGCTGTGTATCGCTAAACAAGGAAATCACGGAGGGGGGGGGGAGCTGCAGCGAGACGTTTAGTGGAGAAAGTGAATACTGTTGAATACACATACTTTACAGAGATGCTGTATGCGAAACCAATGTGAGTTTGGAAAATTGCACAGTATTTTGCTATTTTAGTATACCTCAACAATGGAATTATGATCAGTGGAAATGTCCATGACACCTCTCCTTTAACAAGGATAAACTGTTGTGTTAGTGGATGAGTACTGCAGATATCACTGGAAAATATTTTGACAGTGAGGGGAATACGGTTTTATTATGAAAACTTCGGGACCGGAAATACTGTTTTCACCCCGTGAGGGTTGACGCTAACTTTACATGGACGCTGCCGTCAATAGAAATGAATAGGGGGAAAGACGTATTATATACATGTTCTCCTGGCGAGACCTCAAATAATCTTCGTAATATCTATCAAATTATAGATCCTACGCATCCACTGGACGTGGATTCTAAAAGTTCAATATACACTTCTCGCTAGAAATCTAATCAAAAAGCATTTTAATGGCCAAACTATCCTACCATTTAGGATTTTCCAGAGGGGTTTTTGTGTGAATATACGACCCACCGGAGCGTTTGCAGTCAACGGGAGCACTAGAGGTCGAAAACTTTAAAACGTGATTATAGGTCGTAATAAGCGCTTGAACAATCGACCTATTTGTTCGTATGAGTTGGAGGACTTGTTGGTATCCTTTAGGAATGTAACACTTTTTTAAGAGACCAGAGAAATGACACCAACTTGGAGTTCCAACAAATGGCACATCTCCACAGACAAGTGCATACTTTGGAACAAGCATCAAAACCTGCTAGATCCAAACTAAAGAACATAACAAGAAAAAAGGCTTGAGGGAATAAAAAGCAGCAACATCATGTCTCATTACATTTTCAGCAAGGCCGATGTTGTTAGTGTGTGTGAGCACTTCATGCCTGCAAATTAAGTCTATAAATAATTTAGCCTGCATGCTAGTCTTGAGGTGTAAAATCAGTCGCATCCAATGCCTAATGTATACCACGGTTAACTTGAATAGTCATTGGCTTCTCATTATTACACTACAAAAAAAGGAAATGACCACATTTGAATTGACATCAGAACGGCCTCCCCAACTAACCCAGTTCCCTATTCAACAAACATTTCAGCAAAACAATAATAATAGAGTCAATTCCTCACAAATTGATGCTTCACTTACTAGTCTTTAGTTTTCCTTTGTTATAGGAATGTATATATATTTCTTTTTTATTCAATTTTGTTTTAATTATGCACAGAATAATCTTCAGCAGAGGTGTATTTGAAGTATTGAAGGTGACTCTCTGCATTGATGTGTAAATGGGATATTTGGCAATAATGAACTGCTTTCAAATGATAAGTATTTTCTTGTTTGAAAATGTGTCTATTTAAGCTTTTGTTTGGGTGCATCTAGGGAAAAGGAAGAGAGGATTTGTTGATCAGACTTGGCATTGTGAATCACATTGTTCCGCTATCCCATAATGAAGAGACTAAATATTAAGGGACTCCATCTAATAGTGCTGCAGCTTTTTTATTAGTGTTGTACCCAGTTTTGAAAGTTCATGATGAATTAAATCAGGCAATCTAGTTTCTCTTATAATTAAAGTTAATCACATAGATTAATTATAACATAACCCATTATACAATGTGATAATGAAAGTCTGTAATGCATTATTATTATGTGTAAATGCTGTATTTATCAGCCCTCTTGACAAAAGGAGAATCATTTATGTCTCAACTGTTACTTGATACATCTCTTATCTGTGCAAGCTTATTCACAACACTAATTAACATACATCAGCAAAGCAACGTTTATTTTCGATAAAACACAGTTAATGTTGGGTACATTCTGTGGCCAGTGACAAAATGTCAAGTAATTTTGTAGGGCCATAATGCAGAATGCTTTAACAAATTGTAGGAGGTTATGTACAGTAGTGCATTAGAAAACATGTGCTTGAATTTGTGACTACATTTCTAATTTAAAATCACCTAATGATTAATGAATAGAAACATTGTGTGCAGTGCAACATATTTTGGCATTACTTGTCTTTTTAAAGCTCTTTTTTATATTTGAATGTTGCAGAAACATAGTATTCCTCTTAAAATATGAATAACTACTTTTCCTCTGACTTCATCAAAAATACTTTAAGTAACATGGTGTCCACAGTGACTATTTGTGCTGGGGGCGTAGCTATTCTCCCATAAATCTCTCTTAGAAATGTGAGGTACAAGCAGTCAATAGACACCCACAGGCCTCAAACAAAGAGAGGTTGGGAGCTGATGTTGCTAGCTGTGAAATCAAGCATCAATCACAATCACCATTTTTTAAAGTTTTGTAACTTTGACTTCAACATCTGTGAATCTTCAAAAAATGTGTTATTTGAAAATGGGTGCTAATGGAAATCCTTCTCTTCAAATTGAAATATTCCAGTTTCTATAACTGTTATCTCGTCTGTCAACACATAATTACATTGAAGAAGGTACCATTGGCAGACATTAGCTTTATTGGCTTCTCTTTACTCTGCCAAATCAAAAAACAATTCAAAGCAGTTCATCATGTGTGAAGGAGAGCTATGATCATGGGACACTAAATAGATCTAACTGAGACAACGAATATACCTCTACCTTAACAAATACAACATTAATTTACTCAGTATTATGCTGTGGTTTAATGGTGTTGTGTTGGAGATGCTTGATGATGCGTTATTGATTATAATTTCATAAAGGTTATATGCCTTATTTGGAATGCTAGTCAGTCTCCCTGACAAATGTCACTTGAGGCCCTTCATACACTGCTCAGTGACAGCATTGTATCCCGTCACACAGGGATGCTAGCTATAGTCATTCATAGTCCCCTCACACAAAAAACTTCAATAAAAAGTTGTCTCTAAGTATTTACATTATTTATCCATGGGCTGTCACCTCTGAGGTCCAGATTGTTTTTCAGGCCCTCCAGCCACAACCAAGGGATTTCATTCATTTCAGCTCAAGGTGCAGCGGTGATAAAGTTGCAGTATACCACCTATATCTTAGGTTGTCAATGTTTCATGCCCAATATAAATGGAGCCAGACGTTTCATTGCATATCCTTACTTTGGACCAGAATTAAAAAAGCGTATGCATCTTTATCGGTAACTATCTCTCCACTTGTGTGACCTGTTTTGTCTTGGCATATGTAATAATTGAATGAACAATAATAAGTCAATCAATCAATCTTTATTTATATAGCCCAATATCACAAATGTTACATTTGTCTCAGTGGTCTTCACAGTGTGTACAGAATATCAGTATGACAATACGACACCCTCTGTCCTTTGACCCTCACATCGTACAAGGAAAAACTTCCAGAGAAAACCCACAGTTTAAAGGGAAAAATGGGAGAAACCTCAGGGAGAGCAACAGAGGAGAGATCCCTCTCCCAGGACGAACAGACGTGCAATAGATGCCATTCAAATAATTGTAAGAACACTAGGCATTTTGTGGGGGAGTTATCTTTCTTTAACCCATATGGCCTCCAGCCGGAGCTTCCTGTGGTGGTGGGGAAATCTCTTTTGTGAGTGTTGCTGTTATCTGTGAAGAAAGCCTTATAGTTGGCTCCAAATAAGACAAATAAACTATAGTGCACTGTACTCAAGGAACCTGCAACGCTGCATGGAACAAAAGGGTAAGAATGATTTGAATGGCCTTTGACTGACAGCATGGTGGTAGTAGTGGAAATGTTTAAATAACTAATGTTTGCTCAAAAGACCTGAGAGTTATTCATTATTGCATACAGTACAAAATGCTTTTGTATGGTGATTTCAGTACAGTAATGAAATAAATGTACATGTTTAGCACCACTGTATAAAAACTGAGACAAGAAGGTTAACTTTAAACGAAAACTGTAATGAAGCCAAATAAGTAAGAGCTGTTTATCAAATTAATTTACCAGGGTTTGTTTACCTGTTGGCCAAGATCATGATAAGATTAGCAATGTTTACCCTACAATAACATTTGTTCTTGGATATTTATCTAAGTGTTTATATTTTTGCTCATCTTCCAGTCAACATTAAATCAATGCGTGCAAACTTTTAGCAAAATATTCCAACTAAATCAATTGTTGCTGTCCCCTGCCTGGTGCTAGGCACAGATGCAGCTTCATGCTTAGCAAGAAAGTGTCGCCATTACCATACCCATACCGATGACCCTGCCCTCCCGACCAGAGGAAGAGAGCAGCATTGTGTTGAACGACACGTCAGTTGGTAGTAATTTAATTTCATTAAGATGTTATTAGAAATAGCACTTAAAGGCTCGTAAGATATAATTTTGTCGTTGGTATGTATATCTAGTTAAACACACGTTTATTTTCTGCACATTGTTAGGAGAGGCTACTAGTCATGCATCAAATACTGACTTCCACTGCATGCATGTTTGCACATTGTTATTTTTTCACAGCAGACTGTCACTGCATTCAATATCGTACAGTCAGTATATGCACAAGAGAGTTGTAACTCTTCAAAAGCAAGTTAAAGGGGTTATTTAAAACAGTTTGAAGGTGTCTATAGGGTTCTGGAGGTGTGGTTACAGCAGCTGCACAGGGTCGGAGTAGCCTGTACTGGTGGGGCCCAATGTGATATATTTTCTTTGTGCCTTAAATCCACAACAGCGTTCTTGCATGGAGCCACATTATGGTTAGGGAAGTTCTGAATCTGAGAGGAATGAGAAGAAAACTGCCACCTCCTTGCTTCAGTGTGATTGGCTGATACTGAAAGGTATAGGGCCTATTAATCCTTGTTTAGTTCTTGGTCACTCATACTTTATGTTTGGTGCAAACCCTTTCCTGGTGTGAAGATAAGTGTTGTGTCTACTGTCCATGATCAGTCAGGCAGTTTTGAGTGTGCCCCATCTGCCTTTTGATCCCTGGTATTGAGGTGTCCTTGAAGGCTGACCAGCTCTTGCATCATCAGCTTCATGGCCATTTGTTGCCATGCTGGTGTCACAACAGGGGGGATCATTGCAGGATCCATTAGAGGGAAACAGTTGGAAACCGATCAAAGCGTACACATTGAAACCCTGATTCTGTGAAAACCAACAAATCTCTGTTACTTCACATCTGCTGGAGTTACAGTACATTCTTTGAGGATGCTGTAAGCAGTAATAGGCTGGTGTATCCTGTTTTGCAAAATCATCCTCATACAAGCAATATAGGGATTTACACATGTGCATATTACAGAGCATTACCTCATCTCTACCTCTACATTAAAAGGCACCCCTACATAGAAGTCAACCTATTATTCACCCTCATTTGATGTGAATAAATAATGACATCCTCTGATACATGACTACTGGAACTTGGTGCATGTACGTAGAAGCCTCATGCAACATGTTAAGTCATTGCTGTAAGGCTAAATAACATGTATAGTAGTTTCAAGAACATTGATGATTGAACAACATGGAGATTGTAGCATTTGCAGTCTCAAAGTACATAATGTCCATACAAAAAAAGCGGTATATATACTGTGTAACTACATCTATTGTGTCATTGCTTTATACAGCATCCTCCTTTCATTACTTGCCAAACCAGCGGAACAGACGTTGCCTAATGTATCCCTGTGCCGGTGAATCTCCCAGAGGCAAAGGGAGAGTACAGAGGCCATCACTTATTACTTGGCAAAAGACAAGGTTCCCATCAATGCCTCGCACATCGGGGGTTTAAAGAAAATGATTAATACCCTTAACAAATGTTATATAATCCCCTCTTGCAATTGTTTCTCAAAAGCTGTGCTACGTGTTCTGTGTATGAAATTTGGAAGGAGTATGGAGAGAGAGGAGCTCTTCTTTTTTTCCAGTAGAGCCTTATATGAACCTTACAGTTCATTATGGTGACCTAACAATGGGCTGCATTAAAGGTTTGAACTTTTTTTCGTCTTACATTGTGATGCAAGCTTTCCTTATTGTTGAAGCAAGACACATCCTTTGAATACAGTGTAAGGAAGTGCATATAAAATCGGCTATTGTGGTTGTCAATTACCCTATATACCAGTATACTTAAAATGTATGACTGTGAATAGAGTTGATGTCAACCTGCCCACCTGTCTCCATAAGCTCATGAATATAACATGGCAAAATTCCCTGAGAAAGATAGGCTAGACACACTTCCCAAAACAGCTCCTCTACAGCAAGTCAGTTTGGGAAATATATATTAAAATGCAGTTTAAAGAAAGCTTGAAACATTCAATGAAAGCCTGGAAATTGTTCCTGAAACATGGGGAGATTCATCTATGAGGTGTGGCATCATCTAAAGGCAAAGTTATATTTTGTTTAATTTGCATTCTTTATAAATAGGTCAAGTAGTAAAAAAACGTTTCTGACATCCTGTCTAGTTGCCACTAGTGTTGATATGCCTTCCATTTCCAACTTTCATTGTCTGGCCATGAAAAAGGAATAAATACATTGAGAATGTCACTAATTAGATGCAGCAGTGACAGGTGAATGAGCAATTGTATGTGGGGAATAAACCTAAAAACACAGAGATACCGGTAAATAAAAGCAAGTGTGGCTGCCTTAACAACCATGACACTACTGCAGAAGAACAAGCTAGCAACAGAGCTTCATTGCTACCCCAAAATAACCCTTTACAGCTAAAGACTCTGTAGACATGTGCAGCACACCTGGGTTAATATCTATTACTGTCTTTACCTGAAGGAATAATGCACCTTTATCACATGAAGTTGTACAACCTGAATCAGTGAAGCACTGTTCCCCTGTGTAACCCCAAGTTTAGCTTTTGTTAAAGGTCACTAATGTACACATTTTATGAACAGATATATTGAAAAAAACTGTAACAATTGTTCATTCAAATAGAGCCTTGTTAGAAGATTGTACCCAAAAAGTATGAAACATTTTTAGAGAAAAGAGGTATACATAAATATGTAAAGCCACTTTATTTCCATTCCTCAACTTTTATTATTTCAAAAATAATATATTTCTGGTCTTTCTTAAACATTGATTTTGTCAATTTGTTTGATACAAGATGTGATAATAGCACAGTTTCTTAGAGATCCATTTCAGGAACAGTCCTTTTTTTTATATATATATAGCATATCCTTCTGCTCCTATAGTCAAAGAAACCCAATTTCAAATAGTATCAGTAATTCACCATTGGTATATATCGAACATGTAAAAAACATAAAAATTCTTAATTTGAGACATAAACCAAAATACAGCGTGCACTCAGTTGTGCCCATCAAAAGATATTGATATCAAGGTTGTTCTACTTAAAAGATTGGGGCAGTTCTGTATTTATTTATGTTTTGTCAAGAAAGTTGGAAAAAGATGGCAAAACTTTGTTGGCAGAACCACTATTCCGAGATGGCGGTGTCCAAGCCAATTCCACTCTTACCAGACTTAGTAATATTGTCTAAGGATCATTTTCAAAGTGTGCGTATGTGTGTGTGTGTGTGTGTGTGTGTGTGTGTGTGTGTGTGTGTGTGTGTGTGTGTGTGTGTGTGTGTGTGTGTGTGTGTGTGTGTGCGTGCGTGCGCGTGTGCGTGTGCATTCAATGACACTAATATTGGAAGCTGTTCTTTTTGGAAAGCTGCCAGTCAAGACGCAGCCAAACACAGCACGGGGAAGATGGTGAGAAGAACAAAGTAAACAGGGTAAATACACTGGAGATAACTGTGACGCCAGTGCAGCTTTAGGACACTCACTCACCTAAACAACCGCACATATGAAATCACACACATACTGTATATGCATACATCCCCCCTCACAGAAAGCACATATCCCTATATCCAGCATATTTTTCACATGTGTTGTCTTTCTTACACACAGAGGGAGAAAGATGTATTATTGCACTGCTTTTTAAAGAACAGAGCTTTTGATCCTTAGCTAATTCATCTTTTGAAGTACACAGCTAAGCTGACAGTCAGAAACACAAGCGAGAGCGATTCAGGTGAAAGAGATGAGTCTGATTTGATGGATGTTCGGGGCAGTTGCAAATGAGAAGAGCAAGCCACATTGACTGACAACAATCCAGATGATTTCTACATATGTGAATAACAGAAAACAAACGGTTGTGATTGCAATTGCAAGCACACCTGCCAAGCTGTTAATGGATTTGTAACGTTTCCGCATCACCCAAGCGCAGATAGCACCCAATAGATGGATGTGACTGGATGAGATCAGGTGTACAGAGACTCTGGCTAAGCACCAAAAACTGATATGAGCATAATGAGACCTATGTATAGGCCTGCATGTAAACCGACAATGATAGCAGGCATAATGTCAGGCAGGTTGATTTAAACAGTCTAGCAATAAGAGAACCTGTGACCAGAAAGTGAAAACATGAGTTGATCAGTCATTCATTCGTCTGTTCATGCTTACCCATCAATCGGATTAATGCAATCTGAGAGGCAGAGGCTGGTGCTAGCCCTATTGGATACAGGTTAACCAGGTACCAACATCAAAGTAGAGGTGGAAGATAAGGTGGAGTGGTTGTTTTACTCACCTTCGTAAACCACAAACTGCGGAGGAGCCAGTCTAGTCAATAGTTCAATTGATTCAATTGAGCGAGGTCTTTTTGCAGTTGGCTTTTTTAAACTCTCTCCAGCTTGTCTGATCTTCAACCAAAGAGAAACCAAACCAGGGCAGGTTCTGTGAGGAGACATCATCCTTTTAGGGGAGGAAACACCAAGCCTGCTTGTCCTGGGCATCTCACTTTTCTTAGAGTTCCACCTTAAGGGAAGACCACAGCTACTCAAAGGTGTAGTACATGTTTAGACTACAGTGCAGCAAAATGTTAACAATAAGGTTAAAGCAAATACATAATTGAGATGAATCTTTTAATCATGATTATTGGTTATTAGTATATATACAACACCAAAGGCTTTTAATGTTTCTGAGTTTAAAATCAATGATTATATTTGTTGGGTTGCTGTGTCCGGGTCCTCGGCAGTAAGTCGGACCCATTTCAGGTGAGGGTTGGCCTCCGCCAGGGCTGCGCTTTGTCACCAATCCTGTTTGTAATATACATGGATCGGATTTCGAGGCGTAGTCGTGGGGGAGGGGGTCTGCAGTTCGGTGGACTAAGGATTGCACCACTGCTTTTTGCAGATGATGTGGTTCTGATGGCTTCATCGGTCTGCGACCTTCAGCACTCACTGGATCGGTTCGCAACCGAGTGTGAAGCGGCTGGGATGAGGATCAGCACCTCCAAATCTGAGGCCATGGTTCTCAGCAGGAAACCGATGGACTGTCCACTCCAAGTAGGGAATGAGTCCTTACCCCAAGTGAAGGAGTTCAAGAATCTCGGGGTCTTGTTCTCGAGTGAGGGAACAATGGAGCGTGAGATGGGTCGGAGAATCGGAGCAGCGGGAGCGGTACTGCAGTCTCTTTACCGCACCGTTGTGACGAAAAGGGAGCTGAGCCAGAAGGCAAAGCTCTCTGTCTACCGCGCCATTTTCGTTCCTACCCTCACCTATGGTCATGAAGGATGGGTCATGACCGAAAGAACGAGATCGCGGGT
>NW_011360994.1:0-2433 GCF_000735185.1 Notothenia coriiceps | reverse complement strand
GGCTGCAGCCAGAGGATGATCTGCGTTTATTCCTCTGTGCATCAAAGACGCAGACTCATTGTTCCCACTAAAGTAGGGGTGAGTGTAATAAGGAGGCAAAGTTGACGTTCAGTGTGTTGCCGGGAGCATATAAGGATTTATCCACCATGTTGAAAATGTGTCTTGAGAACACGGCGTGCGGAAATATACGGGTCGTGCTGCAGCTAGATGTGCCTGTCCTCTGTAAGAAGGTGTCGGCGACTGACATGCAAGGAAGAACGGCTGTCCACAGGCTGTTCCAACTTTAACAACTGTATTAACTTCCAGGGTAGTGAATTGAACATGCAATTGTAATTGGGTGTGTGGTATATTTTCATGCACGGACACGCATGTTCCACAACACACAAACTGAACAACACTCAATTTTCCGATCGCTACCAGCGTCCTTGCGATCTTGTTATAATAACAAGTGCACGTTACTGATGCAATATGTTTGAGACCATTCGGGCTTATTCTAGAGGGGTGCAAGGAATAGTCCAAGTAGTGGGGGAGTTTTATACAATATGTTTAAAACATAAAAATAAAAAGGTTTAAAAAAGTTATTGTTTAATGTTTTAAGGAGGTGACGCTACTCAGTCAATCAAATCGGTGCAGTCAGCACGATAGATTCAAACACACACAGAGAGACGACAAGAGGAGAGAAACAGTCGGAGTAATTTCAAATGGCGGAAGGTAGACAGCGAAAACAGAGCATTTAATTACATTTTCTCTTACTGGACCTCTTTGAAACGCAATTGAATACCCCTGCATTATAGCAACAACAATAATAATAATAATAATAATAATAATAATAACAGCAATAATAATTGGGAGGGGGGGCGCGGCTGTTCTTATGTTCTCAGAGGGGAGGCTCACCTACCCACACTTTGAAAACCCCTGATCTATACCATATACATGTCAAAAAACTATTAAGTGAAATTGGACAATGGCATATGTTTTGTTTCTCTATTCTAGTCTTAATTCAAGTGAAAAGTAAGCAATGGACTAATTATAAAGGTGTGGTTAAAGTTCACGTGTTCAGACTAATGCTGGATACAAGCAGTCCAACCCACACCACACTGTGATGCCTGACGCTATGAACCTGCAACTTGCTCATAACATGCAGTTCATCGCCAGTGATGTACGTAGAGAGTCTGACTTAAATAATATCTATTTACACAAGACTTTCACTCCAAATTGGGACATTGACTTTGCATGTAGCTGTTTTGCATCTAAAATAAACTGCTTTTGTTGACTTCCCCCCTCAGAACCAGTACAAGAGTGAGTATGAAAGCTACGTCAAGGGAGTAGGATGGATTCCCATTGGATCGGTGGATGTTGAGAAAGCAAAATTAGCCGGACGTATCTTCAGCGAATCCAAATACCGTCAGTCTCCCACCAAATTCAATTTCACTAAAGACATGCACTCCATGGATCTCTTACTGGCCACCGCCAACAACAAGATCATGAATAAGGTACTGGATAGGATTTGTGTTTTTTTTTTTTTTAATCACAAATTGGTCTACTCTAGCATTTATGTGACGTACATTTTGTTTTTTTAGCAATCCTACACCACTGCCTGGGAAAAAGACAAGACTTCAGTCCACATGATGCCTGATGCGATGGACATTGTTCTAGCCAGAGGAAACAAGAAGAACGTCAGTGAGGTAAGGGGTTATACTTAATCTTTAATCTTTTCTGGGGTCTGTTATGGAAATAAACGAAACTAGCCGTATGGATCTTGCCAAAAGGAATTGTTTGGGACCAGTAAACAGAACGGTATCTCCATTTCGAGAGTAATCATATTTTAAATACTATTTGCTTTGTGTCTGAGCTAGATTACCAGGTTGCTGGATTTCAATCATCATTATTTTTGTATTTTGAACTGTTGGTTAATAAACTGATTGATTACATTACTTCATGTTGGTGCATTAGTTGATTCAGTATAAAGAAGACATGCTCTCCTTAATAAAAATGTATATCCTTTCTCTCTTCAGAAACTGTACAAGTTGGACCATGAGCTGTCCAAGAAGAAGGGCCACCATCTTCGTGGTGATGCCATTTCAGTCTTGGCTGCCAAAGCTTCCACTGCTATTGCTAGTGATGTAAGTGCTTGTGTGGATATTCCTATACTGTTCCAACAACTGTATACATCAATTGTGATATTCCCACCCTCAAGAGTTTTTTTATTTGATGATAAAACTCTCACACTTTCTTTTTTAGCACAAGTACCACGCAGGATACCGTAAGCAGGTCGGCCACCACATCGGTGCTCGCTGCGTCCAGGACGACCCTCTGCTGGTTCTGGCTCTGAACTCAGCCAGGATTGCCAGTGACGCTTTGTACAAGAAGGACTTCAACAAGTCCAAGACCAAGTTCAACCTGCCTGTGGACATGCTCGCCTTTGCACTGGCC
>NW_011360993.1:0-2826 GCF_000735185.1 Notothenia coriiceps | reverse complement strand
TGTGGCTGTGAGGGAGTGTGGTCGTCTTTCAACCAGAAGGTTGTGGGTTCGATCCCAGCCCATGCAGTCAACATGTCGATGTATCCTTGGGCAAGATACTTAACCCTGAGTTGCTCCCGATGGCATGGCCAACTGTGTGTGAATGTTAGGTCCTAGAGTTAGGTACACTGCTCTGTATGAATGGGTGTGAATGTTAGGTCCTAGAGCAAGGTACACTGCTCTGTATGAATGGGTGAATGACATGTAGTATGTAAAGCGCTTTGAGGGGTCTTAAAGACTGGATAAAGCGCTATATAAGTACAGTCCATTTACCATCATTACATTGGTTTCAAAAGATTGTTTGTTTTAGAAAACCAAATTATTCTGTGTTACTGAAATAAAGTATATCTTGCAAATAATTTTTTCTATAATTGTTTCCAATAAAAAAGGCATTTGTTCCCTCTGTACATTTACTTTAACAATATGTTAAAAAGGTGAAAGTACCTTTACTTCTGACCCACAATCCTTTGCACTACAGATATAGGGGAAGAGCAAATGGTCACAGTTTGAGGTGTAAAGTTGTAATTGTCTGCATGCAACAACAAATACTACGTAAACTGCAGTATTAGTACTTTAAGTGAAGTACAGAAAAAATGTACATGTAATGGAAGGTACAATTTGTTAAAGAGTATCAAGGTGAACATTTAAATTAAAATAATTAAACTGGAGTCGTAACTGAGGAGCCAGGACACATCCTTTAATATTTTTGAATGAGAAAACACGCATGACAGATTTACCCAGAAACATCCCTGAAGCATAATTTAAAAAGTGATCAGAGTTGAGTATAGATATACAGGAAAAACAATCAGCTGCAAATACATGTTCCTGAATCAGACACTATTCGTGAGTAAAAACAAAACACACGTGAAATGTAACACCAAGCACAATAGATACAGAGTTTAAGACCTTTTACACCCAACTTTAAGAGCTGAAAGGAGCCTTAGTCTGCTGATATTTAAAATACACCCGTCACCATTTATCAGTGATCACACACGAGACCATGGCCCGATTCCAAACCGACCCCTAACTAAATCCCCAAATCTTTAATGGTGTTTTTCTTTGTGTAAACCTCATGTTGTTTTCAAATCAGATTTTGATAAACTGTTTCTTTTTTTGCCACAGTCTGTAAATATACAAAACTTGACAATCAATGCACACGTTTCATGTTTTCCAGACTCGATATGATCCTAAATAAAAAATACAAGGGAACATGAAGTTGTTAACATCTGTAAGACGATATTAAATGTCTCTTGTTTTGCAGTTTATCAGTAAACTCTGAACTGTTTGCACGTTTCCATGACGGACACAAACAGCGTTACACCTTGGGTTTTTACTTTTTATTTTTCATTTCTCCGCTTGCTTGTGAAGCGTCTTTGAGCACTAAGCGCTATTATTATTATTATTATTATTAATATGATACTACAAAGCGAGTTCAACAGAGCCAGGCTTTCTCTGACTGAGCTCGACAAAACTAAAACCCCTTGACCCCAAAAATCAATCGATTTAATATCGATATTCTCACCTTTTAAGAATACACTTATAAGCCAACCTGTTTGACAACTGCGCATTTCACAGCTCTTCATCTTTGAACGTGACGCAGCGTATTTAAACCATAGATATTTAGAAATTGCATTTAGGTCGGACTCTACGGGGAGATAATATTTCTTTGTGGCCAGAAGAAATTAAAGTTAAAATAAATTGTATTGATTTGTTTGGTGGCATTCATTTTACGCTACTGCTCCACAAGTTTACATTTAACAATGTTTTCCCTCAGATGAGAATATCTACCTCTGATAAATTGACTATCATTTCAAATGAACCAGAGAACAGCGGTATTGGCCGATTTTAAGATGATTTGGAATTGGGGCGATGTTTTTTAGCGTCAGAGAGGGGAAATAAATCACATTTGGTCTAACCCTAACCCCCCCAGGCTCACGTATTGAAGGGTTACGGCCCGTCCACACAGCGGCGTGCGTTGACGCTTGCCGACGGGCGTGTCTGAAACTCGACCAACAACCAATCACATGAATCTCCCGCACCACAAGCAGCGGTTTGATTGGCTAGAGCTTGTACTGGCATATGATTCGATTGGCTGACGTTTCTGCCGAGGCTTCAAAAGTTGAACATTGCTCAACTTTTGCAGCGAGCCACGCCAGCAACGCGCGTCGCTTCCCACAATGCAGTTCGGCGAAAAGTGACGTCACCCCATTCAAAGTGAATGGTGAAGCGTCAACGCACGCCGCTGTGTGGACGGGCCGATACTTGCATCTGCCATTGTGTGTGTGTGTGTGCTGGTGGTGGGCGTTGCCGTGTATGTGTGTGTGTTAGCAAGTGTTTGTGTGTCTGTGTATTTTCCCCATAAGGACCCGCCCAACTCTGTCTCGGATTGGTTTTATTATGAAAACTTCGAGACCGGAAAAACTGTTTTCACCCACGTTAACTTTACATGGAAGCTGCATACATGTTAGCCTGACGAGACCTCAAATCATCTTCGTAAATATCTATCAAACTATAGATCCTGCACATCGACTGGACGTGGATTCTAAAAGTACAATATACACTTCTCGCTAGAAATCGAATCAAAAAGCATTTTAATGGCCGAAACTATTCCACAATTTAGGATTTTCCAGAGAGGGTTATTTGTGAATAAACGAATAAAGGGGAGCATGTTGTTTCTTACACGACCACTAGAGGTGCTACACTTTAAAATGTGGCTATGGGTCGTAATCTAAGCAGCTTAAACAGTCGACCTATTTGGTCGTTGTAGGGGAGAGAGTTCAGCCTCCT
>NW_011360992.1:0-1267 GCF_000735185.1 Notothenia coriiceps | reverse complement strand
GGGGAGACAGAGGGGGAGGCATGGAGAGACAGAGGTGATGCATTCAGGCACATTTTGAAACCATGCTTACTTCATTACAGGCTGGTATTTTACCCCCGAGGGAAGAAGAGTTGCAGACAATCACTGCAGTGCAACACCTCAGCCTGCAGCTACATAACAACACTGACATCGTTGAGACCCTAAAACATTTGTACTGTTGGTAAATTACAGTACCCTAACCCTTCATATAACGTCATAATTATTAGTTAAATGTTGTTGAAGATAAGTAATATGTTGTATGAATGATCCAATTGTGTTCAAAGTAGTTGGTAGCTTTCAGACACATTATGTGGATTTTCATACGTGTGAAAATACAGATATATAAGGTGCTGGTTCTCAGGCTGAGGGTCAGGACCTTACTAGGGGTCACGAGAGATGACTAAGGGCTCGTGGGACAATCACTAGGATAGGAAAGGAGGAAAATAAATATCTAATATAATATCGAGATCGAAAACAATTAATTTGTAATTGTTCTAATCAGAAACGCGTGAAAGTGTGATAGTGTGTGTGACTATTCCTGTTTTTATTAAGATGAGTGCCAACAGATTTAATACTAGTTTTGGAAGGATAGGAATATTTTACATAATTAATATAACACATTAACGTAAAAAAAAATCAATTTAGGGTCAAACTGTTAAATTTGAGATTAATGTTTGATTATTTTTCAGTATATTTCTCTCCAAAATAAAAGCCTTCATGCTTTAACCAGGGCTGCAACTGACAATTATTTCCAATTATTGATTAATATGCTGATTATTGTCTAGCATACACATTTGGTTTACGAGAATCCTGACTGGAGATGATATGGTTGAAGTAAACACTCTCGAACCAAAGTTCAGTTCATATTTCGAATTCATTTTGAGTACATTTCTCAACATTAAAAAGCAAAGAGTGTGTGTGTGTCCCTAAGGAAAGCTCTGGGGCTTGAGTATCTATGAGTGTTTTAAAGCCCTATTGGAGAAAGAGAGCTCTGTCATGCCTTCCTGGATTAATGCATGTCAATGGGGGGAAAAAGGGATGAGTGCAGAGACGGCAAATGTAGAGAGATGGAGGAGAGAAAGCTGCAGGCCGGGGCGTGGGAGAGCAGACTGCATTGAGCTGAAGCAGACCAGAGACTAATCTGGATCCAGGGCTTGTAAAAACACACACACACACACACACACACACACACACACACACACACACACACACACACACACACACACACACACACACACACACACACACA
>NW_011360991.1:0-1662 GCF_000735185.1 Notothenia coriiceps | reverse complement strand
GAATTATCCTGAGCTAATTTACTGAATAAACCAACTCACATCTCCTGTCTTTTTTTTTCACCCAACTCATTAAACTATTCTTCTGCTGGCGTTTCATTGTTGTTTTCTGTCAAATTCAATACTGTAGTTCAAAACCGCGGTACCTGCTCACCATCTGTGAGCTATTTTTAGAATGCGCACGCTACGTTCGTTGTTGCGTTCCTGTGTGTGTGTGGGGGGGGGGGGGAGCGGAGTGGAGCCCCGCCCTTCAGAAACAGAGCGGAGGAAGAATGTGAATACGCAAAGCAGTGGACACTGAAACATGCACATACATTGGATAAATAACATAGGCGTTTAGTTTATTTAATAAAAGAGCACATGTTCAATGTGAAACGTGACCGTAGATAGATTAGGCTACTTCAGTTGCAATTTGGTGCTATATATATTTTTTTAATAAAAAAAACACCTTGAAATTCAGGCGGGGCGCGGGGCTCCGTTGGCAGGGCGCAGCGCCCCGCAAAGACAATGGTAGGGGAAACACTGAGTTGAAAGCTCTTTGCGTCCGTTTATGAAGCTGAAGGAGACTTGGTAGGTCACAGCTGCACGCCAAAGGACCCTGACCAAGCGTCGCTATTGGACTATCAGGGAGTGAGACTGTGTTGGTTGATTGCACAATGTAATTGCTGCGGAATAATGACACCATCTGCGTTTAGTGTCACAACATAAACACATCATTGCGAATCTGCAACCATTGACCAATAAAATTAGATTTTCCATTGGGTACCAACTATGACAATAAAGATGCAGGATAGGCTACATGTGTAAATCTGATTACTCCATATGCTATATATATATATATGCTATACTGTATAGTGCTATATGTCCGTGTACACAAACTACAGCATATTTCAAGGATAACATTGTTGCGAAAAGAAAGTTGGAAAGGGGGACTTTTACTTTTCACAGTTTACAAGAATTTAGAAAACAAAAGCACAAAAAACCTTTGTTGTACTGAGTGGTGGGACTCTCCCAATCTACAGAAGCTATGAGAGAAATATCACATGGACACAGACGTCACTCCGGTAGTGCCGGATAAAGTTTTTCAGCCTTAGCAACAGTAACCAAGTGGAGTGGAGAATTGAAGAATGCCAATTCATTCTGCGACTCGCTGCTGTTCGTTAGTTCACCTCCGCTCTCTGTTCTCTGCAGCCTCCTTTGTTCAGTAGCCTTCACGTTATGGCCACAGTCACATGGGTACAACAATATGAGTGTTGACAGGGCTCTCTTTAAAGTATAAGTGTGATGAATGTTGATTTGCACGACAGTCAGAAATTAAGTTTAACACTGAGAGATCTCGAGGAGTGAAAATATCTGCCAATGTGGCACAATTTCTGAATTTAGAAAGAAAAAATGTATACTTTGGCGAAGCTGTTTCAGCCGTCTTGAGGTCACAGAATTGCTGCAAATATTTACCCAATATATAATTAAACTGAGCTGCAGTTTGCCTTCCAATGGATACTGAAAATGTATATTACAATTGTAAATTAGCTATAGCTTAGTATGCTATATCTTAGTCACAATTCGGCCATAAGCAATTGTAACAGGGGTTAATTATGTTTTGTAATCCTTATTTATCATTATCAGGCTTCAAAATCCAATCGTTTGGACTATACATTTTCTCTC
>NW_011360990.1:0-2635 GCF_000735185.1 Notothenia coriiceps | reverse complement strand
TTATATTCCATGGAATGCTCTTAACATCCCGATAGCAATGAATATCGTAAGTGCTTTGACAAAAAATCCATAAAATAATAAAGTAAAGTAACTGGATGGCCTAACTGCCTGTCAGCCTTCCATCTGTGCACAAACTTATCTCGTGCCCTCATTGGTCATGTTTGCGTTCGTGTGGGTTGGAGGAGGGGCTCTGTAAGGAAGTGGCAGATTTTTTCCGGCTGTGTATTTTGGTATTTTCAAATTCTAGGAGAGTGCACAGTGCGCAGTGCCTCAATGAGCTCGATGTGGGCGGGAGCCCAACGTGGGCGGAGCTTCACAGATGACACGTTGCATCCTGTTTCCCGGGTAGCAGTTATCTTCCCTTCCCCCCATTCCAACTCTAACCACTCCCTACCTTTTTACCTAATCTTCCTTCCCCCTCCCAAAACCTCTCCTACTGTAAGAAATGAGAATCAATGTCGATATGACGCAATTTAAATTAAATACAGGGTTTTAATTTAAAGCAGTTTTATTCTGAAAAAAACGGAAGTTCACACTAACTATTAACTTAACACTTTTATTCTGAAAATTCTTCATTTCCGGTTAGCATTAGCATTTTGCTAACGTTTTGAAAACCGTGAATTGAAGGTGAAATGACATGTGATGGAATGTTTAAATAACCACAGACATCAGAATTATATATATATATAATAATATAAGATATAATATGTTACTTTTGTGACTGAGTAAGTACACAACACGGGAGTCGGGACGTCACGTGCCTCAAAGGTTGAGCTCCCGCCCACGTTGAGCTCATTGGGGCATTGCGCACTGCATTGAGGGGTACTACAATTCTAGCGCACTGAGCTGGTTTCTCCAAAATTACCCCACCTTTAAGTGAAATACAGAGATAAAGAAGTGCTCTGTTGAAGAAAAGGAAGTTTAAAAAGGGCATGCAACCCCAGCTTGTGCTTCAGTTTTGTGTAGATGTTAACCTGTGTGTCCTGTTGTGATTATGCTAATCATAAAGCCCTCTGGGTTAAGATGTGCAAAGTTAGCCAAACATTTTGTTCCACACGCAGGCTCATTTTCTGCTCCCTAGCAAAAGTAGAGGCGCGGTGTAAAAGCCTCGATACATAATTCACCACCATCTGTCCACAGCACATGTTGTGTAATAAAAGCTGTCTTGTACCCTCTTCTCCTCCCTCTTGTCTCTATCTCACCCACTCTCTTTCTCTTACTGCCAAATAATATACGTTTTTCAGCTTTTTCTTTTTGCGGTCTCACTCTGCTCATGAGTGTGTCAGACTTTCTAACACACGTGTTTGTCACATTTCCCTGGTCTCGTTCCTCCTCTCTCACTGCTCTCGGTGCCTCAGTCTTGCACTCTTTGCTCTCCCACGCACAAAATCTCTCCCGTCGTTCTTTCTCCCACTCTTTCTCCGTTGTCTGCGTGCTTCTCTCTTCCTCGCTGCTCAACCTTGGAATATCTCTGGGTTTCAGTATCTCACAAAACTGCGCTTTCAATAGCAGTTACACTCTACCTTGAGTCAATGTTTCTGAATCATCAGACGTTTTTCTCATGGGAGAAACTTAAACTACGCCCCCTGTGCCGTATCCCACTGTGATGACATGCGTTCGTACTCCAGCCTCACACTAGGTGGCCTCGGTGTCCTCCTCACTTATCTATTGTGTGTCTGCGTGTGTGTAAGTGTGTGTTTGTGTGATCTCAACCTCATCACGTCTATTGTGGAGGCTTACAATGCAGCGGCCTCTGAATCAGTTTCTTTTGTAGTCCTTATGGAGTCAGAGGCTGCAGTGTGTGGGTGGATAAGTGTCTGTCTATCTCTAGGTGTGTGTGTGTGTGTGTGTGTGTGTGTGTGTGTGTGTGTGTGTGTGTGTGTGTGTGTGTGTGTGTGTGTGTGTGTGTGTGTGTGTGTGTGTGTGTGTGTGTGTGTGTGTGTGTGTGTGTGTGTGCTCTATTGTTGCTCTCATATCAGGCATAGGTACCTACAGTATGAAGGAAGGCTCCAGACATACAGCATTCAAAATATCACTTCATTTTTCCGCATTTCACTACGTTTTTTTTTTAAATTTGAAAGAGAGTTTGTGTCTTCACACTCGAATATTTGTAATCCTCTCTGATGAGTGGAAGAAAGAAAGGTAGAAGGAAGCAAGGAATGAATGGAAGAATAAAAGGAAGGAAGGAAGGAAAGAGATATAAAGATACTGTGTCCAGGTTTTGAGATGAGAGGAGGAGAGAAGGAGACACAAAGAGAAGGAGATTACAAGAGGACAAGGAGACAAGAAAAGGAAAAGTAAGAGGAGAGGGTGACAAGGAGACAAGAAGCATACAAGGTGACAAGGAGACAAGAAGCATACGAGGTGACAAGGAGACAAGAAGCATATGAGGTGACAAGGAGACAAGAAGCATAGGAGGTGACAAGGAGACAAGAAGCATGCAAGTTGACAAGGAGACAAGAAGCATACGAGGTGACGAGAAGCATACAAGGTGACAAGGGGAGACAGGATACATTTTTTATATTATTTTTAATATATAAAAGAAAGATCATTTCTCTTCATATTGTAGAACCCTCAGAGTGTAGAACCCAGAGTGTAGAACCCTCAGAGTGTAGAACCCAGAGTGTTAGAACCC
>NW_011360989.1:0-3180 GCF_000735185.1 Notothenia coriiceps | reverse complement strand
CTAATGTTGGGCTATAAAGGAACTACAGCACGGTCACATGACTTCACGTCACCACCGCTAAGCTAAAGGCGGCTAATGTTGGGCTATAAAGACAGTTTGACCTACTCTTGGACATTTTGACCTTTTAGCTTATCATTCATTCAGCACACGATTCAGTCGGTAAAAGTGACGTTAAACTGCAAGAAAAACTACTTTCGTAACCCCTTTTAACCACCAACCCGCTACGGTAAAACACCTCCTTTTGTTTTCCAAGCTTCTCTCACAGAGACACAGCCAAACAGTGAACACAGTAACACAAACTGTTTGTAAAAAACAAAGTCCCATCAAGGCCAAATAGCAGCGCCATCATCATCACCATCATCATCATCACTATCACGATCACTCGCCTCTGTCTGCAACACGACGCCTACTTATGATGCACTTCTGGGGTTTGGATGTCTCTCCGTCTGTCACCCATTTCCCCTCCTGTGTGAAGGCACTGACACCTGGGAAGATTGAACATCCCGTTGTAAAGAAGCTCCTTTTGTCACACTAAATATGTTTCACTATTTGCCGCCGCTATTAGAGAGCAGTTTTTTTTTCATCCTCCTTTAGCATTGTTATGCTCAGAGTATTCATATCACCCTCTTTCTCTCAGTCTGTCGGATGCATTGAGGTGGTGGAGGTGGTGGAGGAGGTTGGTGGTGGCAGAGGGCAACGCATTAGCGGCGTTTTAGATGCGTTTCGTTCTGACAGCAGATATTAGGGGAATTTCTCCTGTGTGCCTTTTGTCAGAGAGCTGTCAGTCTATCAGATCTGCAGGCTGTTAACTGGGTTTGATGAAATTGGCTTGTGAGTTTTTAGGACAATGGCAACAGCACGGGGACAGGAGGGTGCTGTCAGGGTGAGTTAAGTGGGCATATTTTGGAGGATATATATGTGCGTGCGTGTGTGTGTGTGTGTGTGTGTGTGTGTGTGTGTGTGTGTGTGTACAGTGACAGATAATAGTTTGTTCAGCTGTTGAAGTTCTTTATTAGTCTTTTGCGCTTCTGATAAAGATTGTAAAATATGAGCGAAAGCTTTAAAAAAAAGCCACTAAATGTTTCATTTTTCTTTATTTTAATGTCTTAAATAGTCCCTTTTGTGCTTTTTGGGGTTTTCCCTTTCCCTCAGTGTGTTATATAGGTTTCAGTGCGTGTAAATGGTCTGCAAAGAATAACATCCCTGTGTTCCCTCCAGAGGAAGTTGGAGCATGCACAAGATGCAGCCTCGTCTCATAACTAATAATAACTTTTCCAGAAATAACGATGGTTATATAAATTCTAAAAATTAATTCATGACCGATGACATAACAGCGTTTCTGACGATTTACTGGTTCTCACTTTGTGTCACGTCCAATTGAGAACTTTCACATTGCATTCATTTGTAAAAAAAACAACAAGTCAAACTAGTTTTTGGAGGAGAATTGGTTACAATTTGCAAAAGAAACATTTAGATAGAAACAGCAGCTGTGTCCCAGTTCAGAGGATTCGAGGACTATGAAGGCTTCTCTGTCAGCAAACTACATAAACAACTTCAAAATACTAATACATTCAGATTATGATGCAAAAATATAACCAACTAACTAAAGGAAACAAATGAGCATATGTGTTTCAAAGTTGTACTTAAGCAACGCTTGAGTAGACATATTGAATAAAGCTGTGACAACATTTACCTAACAAGTACTGAGGTAACACTTTTACTTTGTGTTACTCTCCACTATCGGTAAATTGAGCAAAACCAGCCAAAAGTTCAAGAGATATAACAACTGACTGGAATAAAACTCGCTGACAGCAAAATATCTTTCCCTTCAAATTCTGACAAAAGAAGACTTTATTTCTCGGAAAAAACGTTTAAGATGAGCGAGTTCAATCTAAAACTGGCGACTGTTAGAGGAGCTAAAGTCTGAAGTGAGTCACGGAAAGAGAAAGAGAGCGTGGAGGGAGGTCAGGCCGCCTCTGATGTATGATCCTCTAATGAGCTGACCAATTGGCTGCTGACGGAGAAGACGAACATGGTCACGGTACACACACACACACACACACACACACACACACACACACACACACACACACACACACACACACACACACACACACACACACACACACACACACACACACTCACACACTCCCTTTGTCCCCGGTGTGCGATCCATTGTGTGTGTGCTGAGTGATTCGGTGGAGGTTTGGTCCTAAACACTGCGGCCGATAGATCAGACGGAGCTGAAGCTTGACTCCAAACACTCGGTGCTCGGAGGGATCAGCCGGAGGTCGAGCCCCTCTCTACCCCAGAAAGAATTAACATCCAACGATACGAGCCAGAGAAGAATAAGAAGAGTGATTACCAACAGACGGACACACTGCGGGTCATTTAGATCTGAGTGATTAAAGTTCATCAGTAAATATTAAGACCAATCTATCAGCTGAAGGGGTTCACGTTCTGTCTTACAAGTACAACACACATGTTCTGGGAAAATGTTAGAGCGAAGTGTGAGAACAACTTCTATTCACACGACGCCGACAAAAATACTCAGGGATACTAAGCTGCTAAGCTATACTCAAAACGCTAGTAACAGACAGCAAGTAAACAAACGAAAAGTGAGAGCATAAAAAACTGTCCAGATATAATAACTTCTTATGCTGCACCATCTTTTAAACATGCTCCTAGAAAGAGATTAGTCCGCTTTATTGCTGTTGAATTACTCTTGAGTAAAAGTAGAAGTACTCAGATCTTGTACTTGAGTAAAAGTAGAAGTACTCAGATCTTGAGTAAAAGAAGAAGTACTCAGATCTTGTACTTGAGTAAAAGTAGAAGTACTCAGAGCTTGTACTTGAGTAAAAGTAGAAGTATTCAGATCTTGTACTTGAGTAAAAGTAGAAGTACTCAGATCTTGTACTTGAGTAAAAGTAGAAGTACTCAGATCTTGTACTTGAGTAAAAGTAGAAGTACTCAGATCTTGTACTTGAGTAAAAGTAGAAGTACTCAGATCTTGTACTTGAGTAAAAGTAGAAGTACTCAGATCTTGTACTTGAGTAAAAGTAGAAGTACTCAGATCTTGTACTCGAGTAAAAGTAGAAGTACTCAGATCTTGTACTTGAGTAAAAGTAGAAGTACTCAGATCTTGTACTTGAGTAAAAGTAGAAGTACTCTGATCTTGTA
>NW_011360988.1:0-2640 GCF_000735185.1 Notothenia coriiceps | reverse complement strand
GATAAACTTGAGAATTCATTTTTCCGTCGATGATGGCAATCTGTCCAGGCCCTGAGGCAGCAAAGCAGCCCCAAACCATGATGCTCCCTCCACCTACCTCACAGTTGGGATGAGGTTTTGATGTTGGTGTGCTGTGCCTTTTTTTCTCCACACATAGGCATATCAGACCTGCACAACGGTCAGGAGGAATTTTGGACCATTCCTCTTTGCAAAACTGTTTCAGTTCAGCAATATTCTTGGGATGTCTGGTGTGAATCGCTCTCTTGAGGTCATGCCACAACATCTCAATTGGGTTGAGGTCAGGACTCTGACTGGGCCACTCCAGAAGGCGTATTTTCTTCTGTTGAAGCCATTCTGTTGTTGATTTACTTCTGTGCTTTGGGTCGTTGTCCTGTTGCATCACCCATCTTCTGTTGAGCTTCAATTGGTGGACAGATGGCCTTAAGTTCTCCAGCAAAATGTCTTGATAAACTTGAGAATTCATTTTTCCGTCGATGATGGCAATCTGTCCAGGCCCTGAGGCAGCAAAGCAGCCCCAAACCATGATGCTCCCATGAGGTTTTGATGTTGGTGTGCTGTGCCTTTTTTTCTCCACACATAGCGTTGTGTGTTCCTTCCAAACAACTCAACTTTGGTTTCATCTGTCCACAGAATATTTTGCCAGTAGTGCTGAGAACATCCAGGTGCTCTTTTGCAAACTTCAAACATGCAGCAAGGTTTTTTCTGGACAGCAGTGGCTTCCTCCGTGGTGTCCTCCCATGAACTTCATTCTTGTTCAGTGTTTTACGTATCGTAGATTTGTCAACAGAGATGTTAGCATGTGCCAGAGATTTCTTTAAGTCTCTAGCTTACACTCTAGGATTCTTCTTCACCTCATTGAGCATTCTGCGCTGTGCTCTTGCAGTCATCTTTACAGGACGGCCACTCCTAGGGAGAGTAGCAACAGTGCTGAACTTTCTCCATTTATAGACAATTTGTCTTACTGTGGACTGATGAACATCAAGGCTTTTAGAGATACTTTTGTAACCCTTTCCAGCTTTATGCAAGTCAACAATTCTTAATCGTAGGTCTTCTGAGAGCTCTTTTGTGCGAGGCATGGTTCACATCTGGCAATGCTTCTTAAGAATAGCAAATTCAAAACTGGTGTGTATTTTTTATAGGGCAGGGCAGCTTTAACCAACACCTCCAATCTCGTCTCATTGATTGGACTCCAGGTTGGCTGACTCCTGACTCCAATTAGCTCTTGAAGAAGTCTTTAGCCTAGGGGTTCACATACTTTTTCCACCCTGCACTGTAAATGTTTACATGGTGTGTTCAATAAAAACATGAAAACTATAATTGTTTGTGTGGTATTAGTTTAAGCAGACTGTGTTTGTCTATTGTTGTGACTTAGATGAAGATCAGAACACATTTTATGACCAACTTATGCAGAAATCCAGGTAATTCCAAAATCCAGGTAATTCCAAAGGGTTCACAGTTCACTCACTTTTTCTTGCAACTGTAAATAAATAATAAATTAAATTGCACGATTCCCCTCGTATTGCACGGAAGGCTTATACAATTTCAATATTAGCAGCGTTTAGTGCACATATGGCCCTGGGGAAAAAACTGAATTTGAGTCTGTTTGTCCGGGAAGACATGGTACGGAAGCGCCTGCCGGAGCGCAGCCATACAAAGTGCTTATTACCCGGGTGGTGTGGATCCTTGAGGATTTTGACTGCCTTCTTAAGGCAACGAGAGCTGCACAGTACCTCCAAGGAGGGGAGGGGGCAACCAATGATCTTCCGGGCCGAGTTGATGACCCTTTGGAGCGCACCCCTCTCTGCGACCGTGCAGCTGAGGAACCACACGCAGATGCAGTAGGTGAGGATGCTTTCCACGGCGCAGCAATAGAAGGACACAAGCATACTATTGTTTCTTGTGTTCTTATGAGGAATTCAGCAACCCTGATGTGAGCGGACATCATTGTTGTTATAGACTTGAAACCATTCAATAGTACTTTTGTATCAGATGAATTTATAAGACATAATAAAAAAAATTAAGGTTAAACTACTGATCTTAAATAATGTATTGGAGTATTACATTGTTCTGATTCGTAAATAAATATCATACTCTTTGGAGAAAATAGCTTTTGTTGACTGCCAATTGTATAGTTTTAATCAAATCTGCTTTTCTTGTTGGAGTAATTCGGCAGCGTTAAAGGTAAGTTTTGGTCCCTAGTAAAACTGCAAATGATACCCCTGTGGTCATCTGTAGGTCTCATGTAGTTTGGATAACTTGTAAGGAACCCCAAAGGCTCCAAATGATTGGGTGAAAGCCTTCTCATTGAAATAACGGTTGCTGTAGCAACAATGGTTACAAGTTCCAAAAACAAACAGTCGGTGTTATGTTTGGTTATCCACATGCACATATATGCACAAATGAATACATTTAATAACTTCAGGTTTGCTATTATCAGTCTTTGATTTTCTGCACTGATATGTATCACCAAAGTGTTGGAAAGAAAAGCCTGGGATAATATCTGCCTGCTGTGTGGATAAGACCTCCTACGCCATAGGGCTGTTTAGATTTGATGATCTTTTTATGTGCCAAATTAATTCCTGAAATGAATATCTCGGGGCCATCCACAAGGTTTGCTCT
>NW_011360987.1:0-3313 GCF_000735185.1 Notothenia coriiceps | reverse complement strand
AGAGAGAGAGAGAGAGAGAGAGAGAGAGAGAGAGAGAGAGAGAGAGAGAGAAAACACTTGTTTGAACCCACAGAGACAGAGAGCCAAAATGAGTGGAAATTCGATGTGAAACTCTTATGATGACTTTAAACAAGCTAAGTAAAAGAAGCAATAGCTTGATTTTGCTTTTTACAGAGCACCTTAGCAACACTGTGGACTGCATTTTCATTTAGAGTAAGGCACATGCAGTAGGCAGCAGTAAAGTCTTATTGGGGTTGAATAATCCTCTATTCCCGGAGCAGTCCCATCCATGGGCATCCTGTTCTGTTCATCAGCAGTCTGCTGCACTCATTCGCCCTAATGCGATTATGGAGCTAATTTCCTGCCTTTACTTTCCTAGCCATTTCACACATTACCCTAATATGACCGTGGGGAGCGGCCCTCATTCCAGCAAAATTGTTAATGACTGCGCCCACATAAAAACACACATAAAAACACACACAATAAAGGGTGACAACTAAAATAAAACATGTTAATACGTTTACAGGGCGGCATATAGTCATGCATAAAGGGAAATATACAGACATAGAGACAGAATGAAGGATAAAAATATGCAAACATACACTGCACTTACAGTACAGACACACCTTAGTTGACCTTAATGGAATGGTAGCCAGAGGGCTATCTGAGCTCAAGTATTAGCATGCTTGTGCCAACAAGACATGCACACTAACAGCTGATCCAGACAGACATATTGTACAGAAAGACAAAAATGTACAGAACCAAAGAACATGAACAGCTGCACACACACACACACAAAATACCTATGCCTTAGGGGACCTATCATGCAAAATGCACGTTTTGATGCCTTTCATACATAAATATGTTTCCCCGGTGCGTCGGGGAACTCACGCAGCGTCAGAAAATAAAACCCTCTCTCTTTTCCTCCGTACCCAAATCTCTAAAAACGGGGGAACAACGGAGCTGATCCAGATTTGCGTCCGATATGACGTAATATCTGAAATGTGGACCCACGGCCCTATCAGAAACGTTGCTATCAGAAACAATGCCCGACTGTTTTGGACGTAATATGGTCGGTGTTTACATTAGCATCGCTAACACTCAGAGCTAACCTGTACTGGAGAGCATGTGTGTGAAGAAGCAGGAAGTAAAAAGGAACTCACCTTGTGGTATAACCGGCAAGAGAGAAAGCCTTTGAGCTCCATACTGTTTCAGAGATAATCCTTGATAATCCATGATATGGCGTTTCATCACGGCAGCATTTAGTTTAGACAGTAGCTGCCGGGTCCCGCATGAGCTCAGACACCTCCTTTTTTATTTATCAATAATGCTTTATACCCCAAATCAGCGCTTTTGAAACAGGAAGTGAAATAGAGGGATATGAGGCATGGCTAGAATGGGTGATCTGTTTGGTATTTTGAGCAAAACACTTCATAGACATGTTTTTTATATATTTTTATATATCTGAGACCTACTGTATGCTATTGCCTAAAAATAGCATGATAGGTGACCTTTAAAACTAATTCAAATGAATCACCTTTACAAATGTCATTACAGAAGTGAAACCAATTTGCTAGCCACAGTTTAAACAAGTATGCCTGCACATAAGTATGTTGACATTAAATCAGGAAAATGATACTTCTTTCAGAATCACAATCCCTATTCCATACCAGAGGGGAATTCAGGTTTGAACGTTGCTCCATTGGAGAGAAAAAAATACAACGACACAATGGAATAAACCATCATACAAACAAAAGAAGTTAAATGTGTACATTGTACTACAACGGGTCCCACATACGGTCACAATTTGCATATTTTAAATGTAGTAGCTGTGTTTAGGTCCTGTTTGTGCATGTGTGTATTTATAAGCGTATATAATATTATATAAAAATAACAGAGTGAAACCCACATTTCCCCAGAAGCGGATTCATAAATGATATCTCTATTTCTGTAATAATCATGTAAAAAAGTGTATTTTCTAATATACATTGTTGCATAGGTTAATTTTGCAGTACAAATGTCATAAGCCAATTTTAGAAATGAGGACAGCGATGTACTAAAAGTCCGAATTTATAAAAAATAAAATCCGTATTAGTACCACAGTGTGAAACTTAATTTTCCCCTATGGGATTCATAAAGTATGTCGCCTTCTTCTCCATTAAATAACAACAATAATCATCGATTTAGTCAATTATGCATTGTTGCATAGGGTAATACCTGCAGCAAAAGTCAATACAACTCTGGAGAGTGATTTAAGAATAAGGAAAGTGAGGGAAAAGTATTAATGGATTCAGATCAAAATGAATGCACAGAAGTTTTAAAAGTGATAGGTTGTATTTTCTCCAGAAGGGGGCTCTCCCGTCCTGAGAGATGCAGCTCTGTGGATTCATGAAGTAAATAAACTTGCCTTGGCTTCACCTCTGTGTCTGTCCACCAGGTGGCGCGCACCACCCTGCTGCCCGGCCTGCTGAAGACCCTGGCTGCCAACAGGAAGATGCCCCTCCCCCTCAAACTGTTCGAGATCTCTGACGTGGTGCTGAAGGACGAAACCAAAGGTAACAGGCTGCTGCATGTGGGAAGGGATAAAAGAAATGTGTGAAAGTCCAGATCTCTTAATAAGTGGTTGCTATTTCCCCATCACCCTTAAAAAAAACTTTAAATACTGCAACTAATCCAGAACGCCGCTGCCAGAGTCCTGACCAAAACAAAAAGAGTAGAACAAATCGACCAAGTTCTCAGATCGCAAAAATGTGTATATTTTCTACTTTTAAAAAAATGCTATTTTATTTCTATTGAGATGTTTACAATTTGGATTGTTTATTTCTAGTCTTTTAATGTATCCAATGTACAATGCCATGTCTTTTTATGCTGCTGCAATGCAAAAAATTCCCAAATTGAGATCAATAAAGTACGGAGCCCCGAAAGGGACGTGAAAAAATCCCCAGGATAACGGGTTAGTATTTCATGAAAAAAAAACGTTATCTCTTATTCTCACTCTCTTTTTTTTTTTCATGTCCCTTTAGGGCACATGTGTCAAACTCAAGGCCCGGGGGCCAAATCCGGCCCTTGGTGGATTTAATTTCGGCCGCAGGATAATTTCTAATTACTATTAGATCTGGCCCGCTGGTATATTGCACGCACACCTTCACTCCATCCTGAGGGTCTCCTCAGCTCAGAGCCTGAGCCCAAACATTGATGACCTTGCACCCGAGATGAGATGCCAAGTATCTGAACTAGCAGCACAGAGCAGCACACTGAGTTCAATGGATGTTTCCTTCTGCACTTTCTCTCTCACGACAACAGGGCATGTTTG
>NW_011360986.1:0-3407 GCF_000735185.1 Notothenia coriiceps | reverse complement strand
AACTAATTGAGAGAGAGAGAGAGAGAGAGAGAGAGAGAGAGAGAGAGAGAGAGAGAGAGAGAGAGAGAGAGAGAGAGAGAGAGAGACACACACACAATGGGGATCAGTAGCAGGAGAAGTGTTTAGAGCAGGGGTGTCAAACTCAATTTCATCGCGGGCCACATTAGCATTATGGTTGCACTCAAAGGGCCGATTGTAACTTTTAAGACTATACAAATATAAATATATAATATGTATAAAATAATGTATTATATGACATTATTGCCTCTGAATTGGATTATTATGGGATAGGGTAATAACTTCATAATTAACTACGTCTGAAAGCAGAAGTCTGGGGCAAGTAATTGCAAGTCTCTTCAGTGTGCATGTCACAACACGAGATGCATTGTGGGACATGTAGTTTATGGGCAACGGGCTTCTGTAAATCGGCATGTAACCGTATAATAAACTTATTATATTCTTTGGAAGCTCTTGCGGGGCCACATAACATGAAGTCGCGGGCCGGATTAGGCCCCCGGGCCTTGAGTTTGACACCCCTCGTTTAGAGCATTTAGTGTTTGTTGTAAAAGGGTCAGATCTTATTTTTAGATTATATTTCATTATAATTTATTCATCCAGCTATTTTCCCTTTATAATTGTACAGTTTTATTTCTCTATGTATCTCTATCTGTTATTTGACTCATAGTAAATCAGTGTGAGGAGTTTCCTGTCTATAACGTGGAGAGCAGCTCCCTCTGGTGGCCAACACTGAACACTGCAGCTGTGGGATAATTAAATACTGAGGCATCGCTGTTAAATCTGTGGATGCTCATCAGGTCATTAGACTCTATAATATCAGTGCTAATGAGTTCATATTTAATGAGATGATTGAATTAGTGTTGGTACCTGAGATGGAGCAGTAGACGAGGCGAGGGCTCACTCTGATCAGCTGATCGAACCCCAAACCCAGAGAGGAGAGTTTCCCCGGGAGGAAGTTCTCCATCAGGACGTCACACACTGCTGCCAGCTGCACACACACACACACACACACACACACACACACACACACACACACACACACACACACACACACACACACACACACACACACACACAGTGTTTTAAATTCCGTATAATTATTATTGTAATTTCTTTGTAGTTTTGAATCCTATCTGAATGTGAAAGTACCTCCTTGATGACGCTCGCTCCTCGGGGGTTCTTCATGTCGACACAGATACTCTAAACAATAAAACTCTGTATTTATTACTTCTGATTGAATTGTAATATAATAAATGTATATAAGTATATGAAGTGTTACCTTCTTGTTCCTGTTGACGCTCAGGAAGTAGGCGCTCTCTGATCCGACAAACGGGGGCCCCCAGGATCTGGTGTCGTCCCCCGCACCTTCACAAAAACTACATTAACCACAATGCCTTGCACATACTCTGCATAATAATGATAATAACTGATTTTAATCTGTACTTAATTTGTGTTTTATATATTGTAAGTGTGTTGTTTTAATATGAGTTGGTACTCTATAAATAACATGTATTATTAATATTATATTTGTTTTATTTGAATGACCCTTAATTTAATCATATGACTGTATCTTTACAGCCTATCAAAGCCTCACCTGGCCGCTCCACTTTGATCACCTCGGCCCCCAGGTCCCCCAGGATCATGGAGGCAAAGGGCCCCGCCAGAACTCTGCACAAAATACCATTTAAATGTCATTTTATTTCAATTAAATGTACTTTTTAGTCATGAAATCTGGATGTTGCTGTGGTTCAGACTGACCTGGTGAGGTCCAACACTCGGAGGCCGTGTAGCGGAGCCACGCCTCCTCCTGAGGGCCAGAGAAACACAGGAAACAGAACTTGAATATATATTTTAAATAAGAATAAGAACTTTATTGATGTGATTTTCGCTTCTGTTTTACTATTTATATCCTGCAGGTTGTATTCACTTCTTATGTTAATATAAATATTTTAAAAACTTTTCTCTGTGCACATTCTTAAATGTAAAACATCAGGCTTATATAAATACTTTCTATTAAATTATTTCCATTTACCATCTTTTTTTTATTTCCAAAGGAGTTTTCACAAATTTAAATAAAGCATCTTCTGATTTCCGTGGCAACAGTTTATTCAAATGTTCAAAGTCAGACGTTAGAACAGCTTCAGAACCGTGACATTATATATTCATTAATATATATATAAAGAATCTGAACATGAGTGCCGGTGATCAGGACCTGGAGATGGGGAGGAGAGCCCTGCTGGCGCAGGACCTGGACCTCCTTGAAACCATGTGCTGTGAGCTCAAAAGGCAACATGACCGACAAAGACTGATGGTCCTCCAAATATGATGAAATGAAGGCGGAAATTGTCGCCTTGAAGATGGAGAACAGCGCCACCCAGGAGAGTGTACCTGGTAATAAACCTGTTTCTGTTTCTGAAGGACATGAGCTCACAGAAGGAAGGTCTGCTGATCCATAATACCTTCCTGCAAGAGACCCTGGACGAGCTGGAGAAGGAGCAGAGACTCTCTGCAGGGGGAGAGCATCCTGGACAACTGTGTGTTGTTGTAATATGAATTGTTACTACTTGTTACTACTTATTTTAATGTCCCATCATTTAATCATGTGACTTTTCTTTTTTTAAGTGTTCTTTAGAAATAGTGTAGTTAATTACTAAATCTGGTTCTTTAAGTTTTGGGTAATTATTATTTATTTAAAAACTTTTGTTAGCGTTTTGTTAAATGTTTTTATTTGTTTTCTTTTGAATAAATAACTGTTCTCACCTCAGATTGGAGGCTAACTAACATTAGCCAGTTAGCTTGGCATACCTTAGTTTAGCAATACCTGTTTGTGAGTGTGTCAGCCGCGGTCCTTTCACCGGATGATTCCCCGGTGTTTGTGGAGTTAATCCCCGCAGACATAGAGCAGATAATCGGCCTTGAAACACTCTAACAGCGGCCGACATCTTCCTACGGTTAGCTTCAAGTTAGCATCAAGTTAGCATTACAGAAACAGCGCTTCCGGGCCTTCAAAATAAGAGTCAGGAGAAACCATAGGAGAAACACATAAAATCAGATAAGATAAGATCAGAAGTACTTTATTGATCCCAATTTGGGAACTGTTTGTGCTGCAGCAGCCTCAGAAGCAAGTTATTATATATACATAAGTATGTGAGGGATGGAATATAATCTCTCTCTCTCTCTCTCTCTCTCTCTCTCTCTCTCTCTCTCTCTCTCTCTCTCTCTCTCTCTCTCAATTCAATTCAAAGGGGCTTTATTGGCATGAAAGTTAAATTAAACAATGTTGCCAAAGCATCACAATACAAAAATAATTAACAACATTAACATACATTTCAAATGTTTACATATTATTGATGATATATATATATATATATATATATATATATATATAC
>NW_011360985.1:0-1482 GCF_000735185.1 Notothenia coriiceps | reverse complement strand
GTCGTCGTCTCTACACACACACACACACACACACACACACACACACACACACACACACACACACACACACACACACACACACACACACACACACACACACACACACACACACACACTACACTTCCTCACAGGTGGAGCGTGATAATCGCTAGTCCAGTTGGGGCTCTGCCAGGTGGCAAATTGCGAGCCATTGCTTGTTTGTGCAGAAATAAAAACACATAAACCTTCATTATGTGCCAAAATGAAAGAAAAAATCAGATTGACATGTTTTGCAGATCCACTAACAAACACATATTTGCATCATCGCACACCTGCACCATTAAAAAAAAAAAACTCTGTAAATGCTGAACTGGATTGTCTGTTCCACATTTTTGCCGTATTGTCTTCTCTTTTTCCAAATGCGTTTAAACTGAGGCTGGATACCCTGGATTATAAACTGCATTACTGCCATATTGACTTAATTCTCAAGAGACAGCAGATGACAGGGGAAGTGTGTGTGTGCTTGTGAAATAAAATAAGACAAGATACGATTGAAACACGAGAGGACAAGTAGGAGTTCACACAAGGATCAATAATAATACAAATATAGATTGTTAGTAATATATTAAAATATCAGAAATAGAAATAGCTGAAACTGTTTACACATACAGTATATTCATATGAATATTTAAATATAAGTTATAATTATATAGTGCAAATTAGAATACAATAGAATCCTTTATTGTCATTATACAGGTTCAATGAGATGAGTAGAGCTACTGCTTTTTCTAAGGTGCCACCAAAAATACAGAACAACATTCAGGAGAAGACAACAGACAAGCATTCATACTTCAATATGCAGATACAGTTAAAGTGCAGGAATATATCGGTCCCTAATGTTGTGTTCGGGTCTCCCGTGACCCGTTTCAAGTTAAAGTTATATAATAGCTACGTTCTTTGTATCGGAACAAGGCTTCATGATAAACTCTACAAACCTGATTTTGACAATTTTAGCCAAATCTGAAGGTCTCTAAAAAAAAAAAGTGTATAAGTTGGTGTTGGGTTCTGGGGAGACCCAACAGACTTGTTTTGGCTGACTGAGTCAAATTTGGCCCAATCAAGATTCATCTTTGACTTTAGACAACGCCCCCCCCCCCCTTCATCAACTGTAAAAATAATTTAAAACCTTTTGGGGGGAAATTGTATTCTAATAGTCTATTATCGTCAGATAACGTAATGATCCACTGTCTTCACTATGGGAAATATAATGAGTGAATTTAATCACATGTTTTACTTAAATATGTGGCGTAATGTTTTTTGGGGCCATAACATTAAATCACAACAGGATTGCACGGTTATGAATGCATAATAAGTTAGTTATGATGTAGTTAAAACAATATTTATACAGCTTTCAAACACAATGTTTTTATGTTTGAATGCGTATACAAATATTACAAAGCAAATGTTGGAAGTAGGATATTATTTGGAGTGTTGTAATTGAAT
>NW_011360984.1:0-6391 GCF_000735185.1 Notothenia coriiceps | reverse complement strand
CACTCTGTGCGGACATGATTGTCCTCATTGAACGTCCGATTCGCTCCCTTTTTCCTCTGTGTACACAGCTCGAGTACGGGCATTGGCCTGTCATCTGATTTAATTTTTAGTTGTGCTGCTGTAGCGGAAGTTTAGTAAAGTTATGTTTGATTAAGTACGCCAAATCTCCACCCTCCATAATGCTTAATTTGCTTGATAATTTCTAACGGCGGTGATGACAGTTACAGTATTAAAACTGATGTTGATGTGATTTGATTGGCTGGCAGTATCCAATCAAATCGCCAGCCGACAACCGCCTCTGAAGGGAAGCAAGAGGCGGCTGGCTTCCCTTCGCATGGCCCTGACCAATCACAGGTTGGCAGGGGCATCACGTGGGCCTCATCGGATTGGTCAATCCCTCCATTTTTTTTCACCAAGGGAAGCCAGATTCGGCTGGCCTCCTCTCGCAACAGTGAGTGCAATCTACTGTTTCATCATAACATCTAGAGGGGCGCTGTTTGTTTCACTCTTAGTAAAATACTAAATCAGAATGGGGGAGAGACGAGCCGGCAGCAACACACAGCAAAGGAGAATTATCGAAACAAAACAACAAAGTGTTTTTATTAATATATTTAAATTATAACTACAATCCAAAAAAACAGGGGAAGCCTGGCTTCCCTTTGCCTCCGGGAGAAAACGCCACTGGACCGGAGAGGGAACTCGAGAGGGGACTTGAGAGGGGACTTGAGAGGGGACTCGAGAGGGACTTTGAGAGGTGACTTGAGAGGGGACTTGAGAGGAAACTAGAGAGGGGACTCGAGAAGGGACTTGAGATGGGACTTGAGAAGGGACTAGAGAAGTGACTTGAGTTGGGACTAGAGAAGGGACTTGAGGAGGGACTAGGGAAGGGACTGGAGAAGGGACTTGAGGAGGGACTAGAGAGGGGACTTGAGAAGGGACTTGAGGAGGGACTAGGGAAGGGACTAGAGAGGGGACTAGGGAAGGGAGAAGAGACTAGAGAAGAGACTAGAGAAGAGACCAGAGATGGGACTAGAGAAGGGACTATGGCTGCTGGGGCCAGAACTGGGTCTGGAACCAAGGCTACAGGGGCCGGAACTGGGTCTGGAACCATGGCTAATGGGGCCGGAACCATGGCCGCTGGGGCCAGAACTAGGGCCGGGACCATGGCTGCTGGGGCCAGAACTGGGTCTGGAACCATGGCTGCTGGGGCCAGAACCAGGACCGGAACCATGGCCGCTGGGGCCAGAACTGGGTCCGGGACCATGGCTTCTGGGGCCGGAACTGGTTCTGGGACCATGGCTTCTGGGGCCGGAACTGGTTCTGGAACCATGGCTGCTGGGGCCAGAACTGGGGCCGGAACCATTGCTCTAGGGGCTCGGGCTGCTAGCCTGGACTTGCGACTCCTTCTTATTAGGAGCTGTTTAGAGGCTCCGTGGACCTCCAAAAGCCAGACGAGTTCCAGAGAATGGCTCCTGGACAGGAGCAGGAAGTGGGGCAGAAACAAGGGGTGACTCCAAACAGAACACACCGATGCATGTGGTGTCATAATGGGAATTTGGAGGCAGGGAGCTAGCATGCCTGGGGCTAGCAGGCAGGGGATAACACACCGAGAGGAAATTCAAAATCCAGCCAGGTAGGAATTTCACCAAGCCTGGTTTCTCCATAGTCATCTGGCGCCCCTCTGCCAGAGCAGCCTCTCGCTGCTGAACCCCGGACGCTCCCCTCCATCGATGAGAGCAGTAAGCCAAAGAAAAGGAAAAATCCAATAATTCCTGCTCAAAAGGATCTGCTGGGCCCATATCTGGTTGGTTCGTACTGTTACGGTTGAGTGAAGGAAGCAGGACCCAAATGCAGATAACTCTGATTAACCTTTATTTCAAGGATAATAAAAATAACTCGGACAAAACAGAACACTCACCGGTGAACTCAGTCACCAACAAAAGACAAACCAACACTGAACACAGGAAGAGACAAGACTAAATACAGGGAGGGGTAATCACAAGATGAGAAACAGCCGGGCAGGGGAGGAGAAACACAAGTGCGACAGGTGAACACAATCAGACAATTACACACACCAGGGAAACTAACGACAGGGAGGAAAAACACAGGAAGAAGGACCAGACAATATACAAGGAGGAAAACACCCATAACCAGACATACAAAACTACAAACGTGATATATCATAAGAATCCTGACAAAATCGAAGTGGAAAAATACAAAAGCATTGTACACAATTAAAACCAATCAATGTTGTGAAAAGGATAATCTGGTGTTTTTGAATCGATGAGTAGTGCAGATATCACTGTAAAATCAATCGACAGTAAGGAGAATACTTACTTCCGGGTGTAAAATTCTCCGTTATCCAATGGGAATGGACGCTCACATTGCCTTTAACTGCCGCCGACATGGACCGATGTGGTGCTTCCCTGAGCGTCAAATACCGCCGTCAATGGGAATACATTGCAATCAGTTGAAAGCTCTTTGCGTCCGTTTATGAAGCTGAAGGAGCCTCGGCGCGTCACAACTGCACGCCACGGGACCCTGACCAAGCGTCGCTCCTGGACACTTAGGGAGTGAGACTGTGTTGGTTTTTGTAGGCTGAGCCGGAAGTTAGCATTGCATGGGCACCCTTCACAAAAAACAATCCGATTTTTTTACATTAGATTTCGGTATATTGCTGAAAATTAGCCATGTGACAAACACAAGTTTATGATAGATAATACATATTTTGTTCAGCTACATAATCTCCATACAATAACACAACTTTGTGATGACGAACTATCACAGTCGCATGGAAGCGCATCACCATTTAGTAGTTTATTTTTGTCACTTTAGTAAGCAAAAGTTGATTTTAGGAGACCAGAGGCTTCAGACATTAATGAGTGTGGTATTTTTCAATTTTTGTCGTAGAACAAAACTTGAAAATCTCTTAAGCCTGTGTTAACCAACGTTTTTATTTCAGGCGTTCAACCAAAAAGACATTCAAATAAATGTTTACTTTAAATCAAGGTTACCAGAGGTGGTTAAATGCTGAGTAGTAGGACACATTCCTGCACCACTCTATTCTTAAAGCACTTTGAGCTGCATCCTGTGTTTGAAACTTGCTATTATTATTGTTAGGTTGAATTGTATCTTTATAAAAATGGTATTCTTTTATCAGTATAAAGTGCTAGATTGTGTATTAAAAATGGAGAGAAAAATAAAAGTTATCAAGAGGAAAAAATAATGAGCCGCGGGGGAATAACATACCACAGATGCAAGGACAAAAAAAGGAAAAAGCAATTCTTTAATCTCTGATTTTGTTTGAGTTTTTTTTGTTTCGTTGAAGTAATCGGTTTAGTGTTGATCTCCATCAGTAACAACACTCCAAAAAGCAAAGTTATTAACTCTCCTGCTCTATTAAATGACCATATTATCTTATCAGCCCTTTGCAATTATCCGTCGCTGCAGCAAGATAATCTTATTTTGATTAGATAATAAATAAACCTGATACGTCTTAGAGGGAGATGTAAATGTTTGTTAAGCTTGTCAATGTTTCACATTGTCTTTCTATTATCAGGATGAAAATCACTTTAATGTTAGTGAAAAACAGATACTGTATATCCTGGTGCAGCCATGTTTTCTTAAAACATATTAATCTACATTGCTAACACCGTCAGCTCATCCATTCCATTAGCCGTTGATGTTACGTTGCCTATGATGAGAGGGGGTGGGGGAAATAGTTTATATCTTCTTTTCTCCATAAATCTGGACTCAGCTCTCCTCTTCCATCTCTTCTTTTACCCAGCATCCTCTGTGTGCTTCTCCAGATTTATGTGGGAATAGCCATTGTTCCAACAACCCTTGCTTGCCGGCTTTAGCACAGTTAGCTTCTCCCTGGTAGGCAGCCAAGGGGTTTTAAGATACAAACAAACACAAATATCTCTCTAGAAGAATGTTCAGAGATGGCCCAGCTTCATATGTTACTAGTAGAAGTTATTAACAGAGAAATAACAATCTAATAAGTTAGATGAAATAAGATAGCTAAAAGTTCAAAATAGTACCTAACTAGCAGCAGTGTTGGGCAAGTTACTTCCAAAATGTAATACAGTACATATGACTTATTACTATATTTTTTAAGTAATAAGTTACATTACAATATTACTGTCTCTGAAATGTAATGAGTTAGACTACTTTTATATTACTTTTGAGTCACTTTACCAAAATAACCGCAAAAGAATGGCTAGGTATTTGAAATGCTAAAATGTAGTTTAGTGCAGCTACCTGCACGGCTTGGTCAGGGTTGGTCAGGGTTCAAGTTATAAACTGAGCTTTATGGGGGTACGCACGCACAAAAATACTCAAACACACACACACACACAGACAGCAGCAGCCCTCTACTTGCTACAAACTTAAATATGAAAAGGTTAAACTACGCACACACACATAATCTCGGCTCGCGCAGCACGCTCACAGGCATAGATTGCGCAATAATGTATTGCGCACCTTGGAGGTGCAGTGCAGGCATATTGTCATTCAAGAGATGCGTAGTTCTTTTGGAAAACATGTTTTTCTTGATGAGTCTGAAGGCTTACTAATCTACCTGCACAATTTTTCTCTGGTGTCGGAATGTCTTGCGATGTTAGTGAATTCTTAAAAAACAAAACACCATTTAATTTCGGGTTAAAATGTGTTGGAACTGCGTTACTGAGAATTGTAACGGGTAGTATATTACCCAAATTTCATTAGTAATGCGTTACATTACTTCGTTACAGCAAAAAGTAATACAATAACTCCGTTACTTTTGTAACTCGTTACACCCAACACTGCTTAGCAGGAACATGAATAATGGCATAATGCACTACCTTATGAGTGGTTAAAAAAATCAAACAAGAAAGTTTAGAGAGGAACGTTTTTTTATAAACATTAAGGTTTCCAGATTAATCACACAGGTTAATTTCGACTTCACTAGTGAATAGGGACTTAACTCGCTTAAGGAGTAGTTGTATTGTTTTTCGTTCATTTGCTCACTTGAACACAACCTCAGCTGCTTCAGGACGTGTTGTATGACCTGAATTTGCTCCATGACTGAGTCTATGGTCTCTGAGTTACGGATCATTTGAGAGCATAAAGCCAATCCAGACAAAAACACCATGGAATTTAATCTTTAAAAGCCAAACACTGACAAAGCCTTCAACGATGAATGCATTATACAGCAGTTCTTCCAACATTTTTGTTGCCTTTTAACATGAAGCTATTGCCTCTTACAGTAATTATGTCAGTGTCTTATTCCATGGCCCTTTGAGTCATATACAAAAATTAGTAGATTGGCTTAGTGGCAATCTTATTAAAACCTCTTCATCCCTATTCAGTAATGTGCTTATGGATTGTTAGCCGTCCATTGAGTTAAACCGAGCTATGAAGGATTATTTGAATTATTTGAAGTATTAAAGTAACGTGTTATGGCAGGAAAGTTAAATCTGGTATATTCATTTTAATGTCACCTTATATATATTCATGTGTGGTAAATTTGAAGGGACAAAGTATATTTTTCCTCCCCAATATATTGAGGTGAAGTCTTTGTGTTCAGAGAGGGATGTGAGCAGGGGACATCCTTATTTGGGGATAGCTCCAAAACTCTGGAATGTTTCCCTCATAAAAGAAGAGGGTGCGTTACACATGCTTAGGGCAAATGTGTGTGTTTTCATTGCAGTAAATATATGTGCTGCGTGATTACTGTTCAACTATACGTCTGTTTTTATTCTTTCATGTGTGGGTACTAAATGGCTACAAACATTGTGGAGAAATTAGCTGAAACATGTTTTATTACTCTATATGAAATGGAAGCAGCTTTTATGACAGGGACGAGAGAGCTGGGGGAGGGGACATTCTTCTTAAGATTTTCAGCATGTCAATTATCGGGGAAATCTACTTGTTTTAAATAGATGTGTGTGGTTGATTACTTTGTATTAATAATAACAGTATGTGTAAAGGAAGCTGGAAATATGCAATGTGAAACCTTTTATTTGAAGTAAAGATGTGAACAATAGCTCAAATGGCTGGAAAGGCTGCAGGACAAATGAGTGTGTTCTCTATATTGGGCCTGTGTGAAGTTTGACTATTTGAAAAGCATCTCTAATACTGCTTAAGAGCATAGGTAATGTGTTCCTCGTTATTATTGATATGAAAGCAATTTACATGTATTACCATTTAGCCAACTATAACAACTATATCTTAAAACATACTTTTAACTTGTGTGTGGTAACCTGAGGGGGGGGAGATGGACACAGGGACAAAGAGCCATAAAGGGGATGTGTGTGTGCTGGCTGCAAGATGTGAAATAAGATAAGGAAACTTGTTTGTTTAGAGCAGGTTCGTTCCAGACACCAAAAGGTATCTGGTTTTCGTCAAA
>NW_011360983.1:0-3524 GCF_000735185.1 Notothenia coriiceps | reverse complement strand
TAAGTGAAAATGTTCTACGGACACCGGAACCAATCTCTTATATTTATTGGAGGGAATAAATCAGTTATGAAATCTTCTTCTTCGCTTTAATTACGAGTCGCAACCACTTGGAGCATTATCGCCTGTGACATCACATGCGCGACCCAGAATGGGATTTGGGATTTGTAGTCTTTGTAGTCGCGTATTTTTCATAGTCTTATATTTCAACAGTTTTACGACAAAATGTGTCTTTTTTTACATGGAAATGATTGTTTAAGATTGACAAACATCATATGTGTAGTTCGTGGCACAATTCAAACGGGATCAAAAGATACGTTTTCTCTCTCCATTGAATTCAATGTATAATTTTTCGCTTCCGGGGTCCCATGGATGGGCGTGACTTCGCCTCTCTATGGCGCCATCTGGGGCTCATCCGCTGAACATCAGATCTTGATCATAGCAGCAGAGGCTTCATCTGGTCACACTCTTTAAATGAGCGTTAACCAATCGCTAAAATAAAGAATCCTTCCCTATTTCCTCGGGTCTAAAGAAAGCTACAAAACTAGAAAAACTACAGGAAGATGCTGTTTTGGGAAATAACTGAACTCCTTTTTTAAATTAAATTATTTATTTCTGACGTGTTTGATAAGCTGCATTTGATAGGTAATTTTTTATTTCTATAGTAAATCAAATGATTCCGTGAATTCCTTAAGAGGAACAATATCTTCAAGTTTGCAACACAATGACCAAGCTACCAGTTAGTGAGTGTGTGTCCCTGCCAGATTACACAGTCACCTAAAATACCGTAAGAGAAAAGGAATCAAGAAAAGGAAGACTCCCAGCCTCCCACACCAACCCTCCCAGCTCTCACCCTTCACCTGTCAGTCATTCCTGGGTCCCCGGTGCTCAGAGGACTACAGGCCTGTCAGACCTCCAGCAGCCCCTCAAAGAAATATCCTCCCTACCGGCTCGACCCACCCGTCTCTCCCCTCCCTCGCCCCATCCCTCTCAGGCCCGCCAAACAAAAATAAAGTCACATTGAAGAGAGAGCGGACGGGGCTCCTGCTTTGCAGATCAGTCAGTTGATACCTGATTGTTGGGCCCTTAATCCTATTGTTTCTCCGACAGGATTACCTCTGTGGTCCCTCTCTCCCTGTGGCTGCTCTCTGGAGAAAGGCTAGATTAAAGGGATTAGTGTGTATCCTCCTGAGTTGTCAAACTAGGATGTAAGGAACCATTGACTTGCCTGGGCACCCTGAATGAGCAGAGGCAGAGAGATGCCTAAAGAAGAAGTCATGAAAGGCAGCGAACAAGCCAAAAATCCCAAAAGGACAATGTGATTTGTTTGCTTTTGTTCCCTTGAACTGGGATGGAAAGTTCAAAGGGCCGGCCCTGAGTAGCCCGGAGAAAAGGAAGGAAACAGGCAGAGAGTCGAGGAAACGTAACTTCACCAATTTCAAATCACTACGAAGAAAGTCATGACAGAAAACTGCTGCAGCCGGGATTAATAAACTGCCTAAACTGTCAAGGGGTCAAAGTTCGGTGTTCATATTCTTTCAGGTCATAACAACATGATGCATTTACCTTAAATGTGGCTGCGACGGAGTGCATTTGTCCTTCAAACAGAAGGTTGTGGGTTGGATCCCAGCCGTGCAGTCAACATGTGGATGTGTCCTTGGGCAGATACTGGACCCTCAGTGGCCCTCGATGGCCAACGGTGTGTGCGTGTGCGCTTTGAGGGTGAGACCTGATAAAGCACTAAATAAGTACAGTCCATTAATAATGTCATAACAAAGATTAAACTTAGGGTTGTAAAACAAACACCCTGAGGGCAAAAAACACTGGATGACTTTGGTTGGAAATTGCAGTGAAGTGATTACTTTAAATGTCTCAGTGAAATGAACTGCTTGTTCTATTTGTCCATAGTGGGTGGGTGTACTAATAAGAGTCGCCTTGCAGGACACACTATTATAGATCCCACATGCTTATGGACTGGCTACAAGACACGACACACACAAGCAGAGCCACTAGAAAATATCTCTGTCAAAAAAGGGACACAGTGTGTTGGGTTCTCCAAGACAAATTAAATAAATGTTTTATTCAGCACAACGACTACAAATTACAAGAACATGCAAGGACAACTGAGAATAGGAAAGAAGTAAAAGGGTGGCAGATTTGACTACAGCAGTCTGTTTGTGCTCATTTTAAGGATCTGCCTCCCCCTTCTGAACAATGAGCAGATTAACACGAATGTAATTTGAAGATTCTCTATACTCTCCTGTAGAGATATCTACCAGCACAGATTGTATTTTCCTAGTGACAGAAAAAGCGTTACAACATTGCTAGATTCTAATGAAGAAATCCTCCAAAGTCCACAATCGTCTTCTGGAAAGAGGCATTACTACATTTTTTGCAAGTGCTTACATTGTATTACTTTGTTTACCTCCACTCTCTGTTATGGGGTTTGAGCAAAGAAATGAAAGACAACATCTGGGCAAAACCTCCAGTAGATTAAATGTTTAAAGCAATCAATATCTGTTTATACCACCTAGCTTAAGTTGAAAACTAACACTAAGACAGGCCAAAGCAAACTTCTTCATCAATATGATTGAAGGTGCGAAAGGTAACGGTAAAGAAGTTTGGCAAATCTTAAATAAACTATTAGGTAAACATACCAAACAGGAAAATAATGCTCTAGAATTAAAAATCAATGATGCACTGATAAAAGAGCCTGCAATGTTGGCCAACTCTCTCAATTAGTATTTCATCAATAGTGCTCTTGACATCAGAAAGCTCTTCCCACCATCTGAGGTCTCACCTAGCCCGACTGTGGATACAAACCCCGTTTTTGACCTGGAGGAAATCACAGAGGTTGAGGTAAAACATATAATCTCAGGGTTAAGAGGTTCTAAGGATAGGGATACAGATGATTTAGACACCAACTTTATAAAAAAACATATCGACGGTCTAATAAAACCAATTACTAGTAAATCAATCTATCAGCACGAGGGAAGTGCCAAATCCCCCTTGTCAATCCTGTTGGGGTTCCACAAGGTTCCATTCTTGGACCGTTACTTTTTTCACTGTACATTAATAGGGATGTAACGATACCCGAAACTCACGGTACGATAATATCGCGATAAAAAGNACATTTTGGTGTACTTCATGTAATAAAATAATAACTTCATGGTAAGGCTACTAAAAATGACAAGGCTAAGTAATGTAATGCTAACTAACGTGCTCGCTACTCGTCGCTACTAGCTAGGTAGCTAACTTGACTATGTTCCATGCACAACATGTATATTACCTATGATATTACCTGATATGTCTGATCCAGCGACTCCTGGTCCTTTCATCAGACGGGAAGCGATAGAACGAGCAGTAGCGAGCACGTTAGTTAGCATTACATTACTTAGCCTTGTCATTTTTAGTAGCCTTACCATGAAGTTATTATTTTATTACATGAAGTACACCAAAATGTTAAACAGTAAGAGTAGTCATCATGGTAAGTATTTCGTGAAACATTTGAAGAGTAGCCTACTGCG
>NW_011360982.1:0-2278 GCF_000735185.1 Notothenia coriiceps | reverse complement strand
TTTGGGTTTCATCATGTGTTGATTATTATTTCATTGTGTAACTTCATCTCTTTCTCTTTACTTGCTGCTGTGAGCTGCCTGCATCAGTAGGCTGTTAGCGTCACATTGTAAAATGATGAAAATAAATAAATAGGCCGAAATTGTTAACACTGTGCTCATCTGACAGAGATTATACATATATTCAATACATTTAATAGAATAGCTCCAGGTTTAGTGTCTTTATTTTTCGTAGCAACTGGAAGAAGACGTGAGCTTCCTTCTGATTGGACGATCTTCAATACGCTCGCTGATGGCCAATCAGAGAGCAGCTGGTGGATATAAATAGCCGCTGTGGCGATGAGACAGTCACACTTCTTTGTAAACGCGAGAAAGCAATTATGTCTGGAAGAGGGAAGACCGGAGGAAAGGCCCGAGCCAAGGCTAAGACGCGCTCCTCTCGTGCCGGTCTCCAGTTCCCCGTCGGCCGTGTCCACAGGCATCTGAGGAAGGGTAATTACGCCCATCGTGTCGGTGCCGGAGCCCCGGTGTACCTGGCCGCTGTGCTGGAGTACCTGACCGCTGAGATCCTGGAGCTGGCTGGAAACGCCGCCCGGGACAACAAGAAGACCCGTATCATCCCCCGCCACCTGCAGCTCGCCGTCCGCAACGACGAGGAGCTGAACAAGCTGCTGGGAGGAGTGACCATCGCTCAGGGAGGCGTGCTGCCCAACATCCAGGCTGTGCTGCTGCCCAAGAAGACCGAGAAAGCTGCCAAGAAGTGAACACCCTGTTCCCGCTTCAACAAACAAAGGCTCTTTTAAGAGCCACACACTTCTATCCAGAGAGCTTTCCTTCACCAAAAACTTTTATATGTATTTAATCAACGACTATAGTGTCTTATTTGTAGTTTCCACTACCCTGATGTGTAATGATGTGGTGTAACTGCTTTTTCAACACTTGTTTCTAACCTGAGAAAATCTGGCCAGTGCATTGCAATTATACCAAAGCCCCCTGATGGTCAAACCACAATACACACATAGTACAGATAATCATTTTCAGCCGGTTTGAAATTCAGGTTTACTCAATAACAGCTTTCTTCAGTGTCGCTTTATCAGAAATATAAAAAAAGGGATACCACTCAAACATAAATGCCAATATTATTAAACAAGTACTGTGGTATCTGCTGCATGTGCATCAAGCATTATTAACTCCCAGTGATCAGACACTCCATTAATGTGTGCAGAGATAGTTTAATGGAGTTCATGTTGTACTTACAAGTGTTTTGTTAGTAAGCAGTAGTATATAACAAGTCTACATCCAGTTGTAAGAAAATAGCAGTAATGTTTCCTCAGAGTAAAACTATTTAAATCTCTTTCCACGTAGTACACTTCATCCTCTACACACAGTGGCATAGGGCAGTTTATTGTGAAAAACAGCAGGGACAAAGTGAAAATGAAAAATGAATTAACATGGGAGAATCGAGTCAGTTTCACAATCAGATGTATAATTATATTTGTCAGAAAGTATTTGCTGTACAGCTTTTACTCGTAAATAGTGCCTTTCTTAGGGGTAAAAGCTGTGATTCCTATAGGAGTGATATCTAATGTGGTATCTAATTATTTATCTCTTGGTTGGTCTTGGTTGGTTTCCCTAGCTACATTTACCTATTTTCTGTAATTTATTTATTCCTGACATTGTGATCTTCAAGTAGAAAAATGTAATACTTTCCACCTTATTCTTATACATCATTTTTCAGAGTTTGTTAGCAAAGTTTGCAATGATTGAGATTCCTAAGGTGTTCTTAAAGAGTCTGTTTCCTTTCACACATTTTTCAGTCAATGAATCAATGATATTTAAAGTGTCACCTATTGGACAATGTTGTTTATCCGACATCCAAGATGCACAAATCAATTATGTTCTAAAAACCACATAGGGTTTTGTCACAAGTCAGCCACTGGGTATTGTCCACAGTCATCAACGTGGTTTTTAAACCATTTCAGTTATGTATCTAATGATTCCCGAGATTTCAAGAAACGGTTGTCTGTCTTTGTGACTATCCAGTATATCACACAATACCTGTGTTAGAAAATAATTTTCAACACTTCAGTTATTTGTTCTTTATTTTAATTCTATAATCTTGTAAATATAACAGAAATCTAAATATCAACATGTCATGAATATATGACTTGTCAGATATCACACATTATCAGTTTAGATAACAAGACTGATTTACATATTAAATGATAATGGTGTTTTAGGCACCAAAATTTATGCTTTTGTTAGGACATTAGGGTCATCG
>NW_011360981.1:0-2078 GCF_000735185.1 Notothenia coriiceps | reverse complement strand
CACCAAAAAAATCTGGAACTAGAACTTAGTTCATGCAAACCTTTTCCCCCTTTTCAGTCCCTGCTAGAGAGCAGGTACTTTCATGGGGAGGAAAAGGTTCTCATTTCTGATTGGCTGGGCGGATTGCAAACCACGCCTCGTAAAACTATGAAAAGTTTTGTGAAGCCGCCATTTTATTTGCTTGCATTAGCATTATTAGCATTAGCATTAGCCCAGCGCACCAAAGGAGAGAGACAAACTTATGGCAACACAAAATAAATCATGAGATTGGAGTAGTGATGAGGAGGTATTGGCGTTTTGGCGATTTACTCGGGGCTTCGGGTGGCAATATACGCCGTGAAGTTGTTTGCGGCCTGCCAGTAAACCCAAAGCATTAGAAGAACAAGTGACGTCAGCGGCTTCATTTGCCTAATCCTCCCCCAGGGACTTATTCCGGTGTGAACGCGATTTACTAGGACAGTTACGGGACTAAAGAGTTCGGCGGGACTAAGTACTGGGAACTAAGTATGGCAAAGTACTTGTACTTGGTTTGAAAGCGGCTATTAACACATTCACAATAGTAGAAACTTGTCATTCTTGCAAGTTTACCATTTTGATTCACTGCTGTACCAGGTTTATGAACTGTAAATATGAAATGGCAGACAGTTAGAGTCTCGCTGGTGAACAGCAGGTGGTGGAGACCAAACATAGAGCTAAAATGAGAATTTTGTTGACTTAATGTAAATTGGCAGGTAGTTAGAAAAAGGTATCAGGAATAAAACAGGAATTCTATTGTCTTGGGCTTGATGTGTAAATGATAACTATATCCTCTGAACAAGGCCACCAGAGGCCTGTACTACGAAGCTGGTTCAACCTAACCTGGATATGTTTGAGTTAACCGGTTGGCCTAATCCAAAACATACGCGCTCTCGCTAAACGGTACTACGACGCGGGTTATCAAGTGGATCGCTCAAGCCAGCCGTGTCCTATCTAGTTAGGTGCGCGTTCACATGAAAGGGGTGGTATTTGGAGCATTCGACCAATCACAAACATGGACAAGCGTACTGACAGCGCAGCGTCATACTTCCTGAATGAAAAGTCAACTATATAATTAGACAAATATGAAGACGTTAAACTTTAAACATCCATGAATTAAACACTTTATCCAGGATAAAAGCCACATATGTAGCTGCACCTGCAAGGTGAATACAGCTGGTAAAAGAAAAAGTGTTTGAATGCGTACAGGTTTATGATATCACTGTGTCTAAGACACGAGTGGATCTGACTTTAATTACATTTGACTTAATGTTACTCTGATCCGGTTACTTATGTTGTGGTAGATATGTAAGTAAGCTTTCTTAACGCTAATGTTATAATAGTCAGATTGCTCTGAAGATGGGAGGTGATATTCTATTAATGTTCACGTTCACACAGTCGGGGATTTTTGCCGGCCATCTTTCCTGCAACGGCAGCTTTTCTGTATTTCCTTTCTCCTGTAATATGACTTGATCACTTTAAACTCCGCACACTGAGTTCTGATTGGTCAGCAGGCAGTGCTTTCACTGAGTTGATCTCTTAGCCTGCAACCTAACCTGCTCCGGAGCAGGGGGGTATACTACGAATCTAGTTCAACCTATCCTGGATATGTTTTGAGTTATCCGGTTGACTTAATCCAAAACAAAGCCGCTCTCGCTAAACTGTCCTACAACGCTGGCTATCAACTCGTTCGCTCAAGCCAGCCGTGCCCTATCTAGTTAGGTGCGCGTTCACATGAAAGGGGCGGTATCTGGAAGCATTCGACCAATCACACACATGGAGAAGCGTACTGACAGCGCAGCGTCATACTTCCTGAATGAAAAGTCAACTATAATATTAGTCAAATATGAAGAAGTTAAACTTTAAACATCCATAACTTAAACACTTTATCCAGGATAAAAGCCACATAGCTGCACCTGCAAGGTGAATACAGCTGGTAAAAGAAAAAGTGTTTGAATGCGTACAGGTTTATGATATCACTGCCCCGTCTAAGACACAATCTGACTTTAATTACATTTGACTCGAGTGTTTCGTCAACTTAATGTGTTGCTTAAAATAATACT
>NW_011360980.1:0-18658 GCF_000735185.1 Notothenia coriiceps | reverse complement strand
CCCATCATATACTCTGGGAAGAGAATATTTACTGTGCTTGAAAATTGGTATCACATCATCATGTGAGGTTGACTTTGTGACCTGGAGAACATTTGAGCTGCAACATTAGCTTGTTGATAAGCTTGGGATATGAGATATTTTTGTAGCCATTCGTGATGAAGGCATCTGTGCAATTGTATGCATTATTTTTGACCCAACATTTCTACAGGCATGGCAGAATATGGCACTATCTCCACATGAATATTCTAGCCATTGTCTATTTGTATACCACGAGCTGCAAAATGACCGCCTAACCCCACTGTACAGGCGGGTACTTGTTTAGACATACCTGGGCAGGCTCTGTTTTGCCGTGGTATCCTGGCACCTGCGGGCCGCAGAGGGGCGGCGTAGTTTCGAGCGACGAAGACTGCTGCTCCGGGGGCGAGGGCGGCGAGTCAGGCGGGAGTAAGCTAGTGTCCACAACGGAGGGTAACCTGACCTGTTGCTACTGTCTGCAGTAGATGCAGTGTTGCTGGCGTTTAGTGATGGTTGCTTTAACCATTTTCGTATAAATGATTATCCACAGATGTGTGTCACTGCTGTGGAAGCACTTTGGAAATGATGCACGCGCAGCGGAGCAGGTCACGCGCACCTGAGACAATTTGTTGTTTGTATTTTTCGCTCCGTTCTCTTTTTTGAATAGAGGGTGCATAACATTCAACTGCCCCGAAGATCCCGACGCGAAGCCTGATGGGTAAACGCACCAGGTTTACTAATCTACCCGCACAATTTGTCTGGTGTCGGAATGTCTCGCTATGTTAGTACATTGTCAAAAAACAAAATACCATTTCATTTCGGGTTAAAATGTGTTGTAACTGCGTTACTGAGCATTGTAACGGGTAATATATTACCCACATTTCATTAATGCGTTACATTACTTCATTACAGCAAAAAGTAATATATTACTGTAACTCCGTTACTCTGTGTTGGGTGTACACTGTATACGACCTTCCGGAGCGTTTGCAATCAACGGGAGCATATGCCGCAAATTGTTGAGAGAAGATGGAGGTTAAGGCGTTTTGGGAAAAAGAGATAAGCAATGAGTTTTCCACGTTTACGGCCTGTAGCATTGCAGCAGTTGACACTGAGAATAGGGCGTTGGTAAATGTAGTGACTTTTATTCCTTAAGCAATCATCTCAAATGGACAGCCATTGATGTAGAAGAGCCATAACCCTGGAATGCATACATCTTTAACTTTTGGAGAACAGACATAAAAGAGATAAAGGATGTGAAGAAGAGTATCCCAGTGCCGATTAAATATTAACGACAGTATCAATCAACGTGCCACGGCAGTAATTGCTATTGATCAAAGTTCCCACAGTGCAGTTTCCATTTAACAAACGCAGATTCAGAGACAACAATTACCATTTATTGCTGTAAGCATTAATTCCTCCACATTACAGACTCAACGTGTTATTGTACTGAACAATGTTATGAAAGGTAAACAACATTTGAAATAGCATGCTTGAATGTCGAGGAATAATTTGCTGAGCATGAGTGGAAATTTTTTTTTTTTATTGATGCTACACAACAAAAACATAAAAAAACTGAAACATTGAATTGCTCCAGGAGGAATATATAAACAGTATACAGAAGTATTAACAACTAATGGGGAATTCCTAGGGGACATTATATGGCTGGCTCCTTAACATTAAGGAAATATTGTACATCTATCTCTGCATCCTTGCACTTTGGGTCCACACCGTCAGGTACAATAGCTTTGATCCAAAAGATGTTGACAGAACAGAATCCAATCTGAAGTTGTTGGATAATCCTGACATCTTATTTCAACCATTCTATATTCCTTCAACCAGCCAGCGTGTTGGGGAGTGGAATAGCCTTTGTTCCTAGCGGGGTGTGAGACTGACCGTTGAGCGGCCCGACCAAGCAAGGAGGCAGAGGCAGAACGTCCAAAAATATAACCCGACGTGGGCATTTATTAAAACATGTGCACAAAGTTCACACAGCCTCAATCCTGCTGCTCACGTGAGCCCAGCCTGCAGCCACCAGGATCTCACACACACTACCACTCTACACAGACAGGGAAAACAGAGCCTAAATACCCACACACCAATCAGCACAACAAGACACAGGTGAGGGGGGAGCAATTAGACACAGGTGAGGGGGGAGGAGCAGCATGATGTGGGAAATACTCACCGGCTTCACCAGGGGGGAGGAGCAAACACAGGGCACCAGGTGAACACAATTGGGTAATCAGTAGGAGGGAACAGAGACAACCGGAAGCAACAGACAAGATGGGGGTGAACACTTATACCAAATAAATACTACATCAATAAATTATATGAACATGTTCACGAGAGCTCTAGTAACGGCATTGTAGAGAGCTAAGTAAGCTTTGCTCTCCTACCTTTGCTCCCTTGGTTGTCACCCCACCCTCCATGACACTATTTATGGCTGGGTTGGATAATACCTTTAGAAGTGATCATCTTAAAATCCAATGCACTTAATCAAATCTATTTTCTTCCTTCTCTGATGTCGATGGGTGTATTTGTCACAGGACGAAAGCTAAGTGCTCCAGAGTTTAGCCAAGGATTTTGTCACTGTGGTTCAGGATAACGTAACCCCTTTTAAACTCACACAGTGTAAACACAGAGTGAGAGATTCCCACTGAGCTTTTGTTAATCCAAAATTAATTGCCTGATGCCCTTTGAAATATGAAAAAAAGATTGCATTCTGGAGAGATGCAGTGTGAGCACAGCAGAATGCAGTCAATGCATCATGCCACAAATTATTGTTTAATTTTGTGGAAAACAAAGAAGCCAAAGACATTCAGAACGAAAGACTGAGAAGGGAGACTTTTCAAATAACATCTGGAGTGTCAAGACACTTCTATTCAGCTTCTGAGTATCCAATCTTCCTACAGTCTGCTGGTTCATTTTGGCAAGAATCCACACACAAACATTCCCATCCAGAGGATTTTTACTGCATCAGACTTTTTCTTTTAATGATTTTTGAATTGTATTATATTTCAATGGTGAAGTGGTCCTTTAAAATAGGAATTATAGAATAACTCAATACAGGCTAAATGGGGTTAAGTCTGTTGTAAAAGAGCCTCCGGTGTCAGCTATTGATTACAATACAGTTAAACACTTCTCAAGAAATAATAGATGGAAAAAGGATTTGAGTGTTATTGAACACAATTACTAATTTATCAGAATTTCACTCTTGGCAAATGATTGAGAACACTCACAAAATCAAACCTTAATTCTTCAAATGGGATAAATGAGTCTGCATTTGAGTCATTAATCAGATCACCCTCTCATCAGCCTGACTCTGCTTACCTGCTCACTCACCTGCATCACATCCAATCAGCCTGCTATTTAAGCTCCTGCCTCACTACACCTCTTTGCCAGGAGGCAGCAATGAAACACTATGGATGCAAACTGCCGTAAAACACCAATGAAGAAGAAGAAGGATTTTTTCTTTGTCCTCTACATGCAAGCCCTTCCCGCTTTCTTTTCCGGACTGATTTCCCATTGAACGTCTCAGCCTTCTGTCCCCGACCTCGATTACAGCCCGTGTTTCCTGGTTCCTGTTTGCCTGTTCTATTTCGTATAGACTTCACCCTCTAAGGCTATCGCTATTGGGTAATCCCCAAGCGGCAAACTCTGGAGAACAGCCGGGACGCCAATACGGAAGTGCAACACACTGCAGTTCATACATGGGCCGCTAGGGACTGACTACAGAAAGGAGCAATTTCCATAGACCCCCATGTTAAAATGCCCAATTTTACAGCAGAAAAAAAAAACATGTTTATACCCATGGATGCAATAAATATTATTATCGATATAGTTAGATTCCACCTTCATGATTATGAATCTGAGTGAATTGTTTTCTAACACGACCCTTTTATTTATATTAGGTCTTAAAGTTTTTGCATAAATTAGGGCGTGGTCACTTTGATGGACATGTACATGCCTCACTGTCAGGTAACAGCAACCTGTCCACTCTGCTAGGCTACAACCATAGAGGCTACAACGTTAGTTAGTCATAGTACTGTACTTGACCCTTTAGCTTTAGCCGTGTTCGTGGTGATTGTGCCTTTTAGGGAATATTGTTACAAATACCAGACAATTAAAATGTCGTGCTGTGCGCTTGAATGTACTAACAGAACTTCCAAGAAGTCTAAAATTATAATATTATACATGTTAATCCCGTTCGCAGGTGTTTGTTTGCTTGGTAGCTTAGCTTGTTACTTATTAGCCAGCTAAGGACGTAACCCTTTATACATAGATATACATTTTAGTTTATGATTCAGCCTTGGGTAAGACTTTTATAGTCTATGGCTATGACGCCCATAATGCTAAACGGGAGCAAATGTTAATAGGGGACCCAATTATCCCAGTGGTGGCCGCCGGAGCTAGGGGGGGGCTAGCTCGCAGGGGGCTAGCTCCAGCCGGCGTCCCGGAGCTAGCCCACTGCGGCGCCGTTAGGTCCGGGCGATGGAGTCCGTCATTATAACTGGAGATCAAGGAATGCAGCGAAACGCAGACTTGGTTCGCCTGCTGTAGTATTAGCTAAATAAATTATGTTGAACAAGGCTTATTAAGCTGAACATCGCCACAATTGTTCTGCTATGTATCGGTACTTATTTTCTTAACGTGTGAATGACAAGCATTAAGAATAACAAAATATAGCTAATTCTCTTGCAGATTGTCTCCTTTGATTATGAATGTAACGTTTATATAGGGGAACTACACTGTTAGCAGTAACTTGGTATGCATGTATTTCATGTTAGCTTAGCTTCTTAGCCTGAGCTAGCTCTGTTTACTTCCAGTTCGGAGGCAGCAGGTCCTGCCTCGGCTCCGCCTCTTTGCCCTTATTTGGAGCAGGCGGGATTAGACTCTGACATCGCTGTCAAGCGTTAGTGGCCGACTCCGCCTACTAAGGGCTTCTCGGCAACTCTGCAAAATCCTATGGGTGACGTCACGGACACTACGTCCATTTATATATACAGTCTATGAAAGAAACCCACTCTCAACCCATCTGATGTTATAAACTACAGGCCTGTCTCTCTCCTCCCGTTCCTGTCTAAAACACTTGAACGCGCGGTCTTTAAACAACTCTCCTGTTATCTCCATCAGAAAAACCTTTTTGATCCGCACCAGTGTGGTTTCAAGGCAGGTCACTCCATAGAAACTGCTCTCCTCGCTGTCTCTGAGGAACTGCACACTGCTAAAGCAGCCTCCCTCTCCTCTGTAATCATCCTGTTGGACCTGTCTGCTGCATTCGACACGGTGAACCATCAGATCCTCCTTCGTACTCTCCAAGAACTTGGAGTTTCAGGCTCTGCACTTTCCCTCCTCACCTCATACCTCAAAGACCGCACCTACAGGGTAACTTGGAGAGGGTCCGAGTCTGACCCTTGTCAATTAACTACAGAGGTCCCTCAGGGCTCTATCCTTGGTCCCCTCCTCTTCTCTCTGCACACAAACTCGCTCGGATCAGTCATTAGCCCGCATGGTTTTTCATACCGTTGCTACGCTGACGACACCCAATTCATTCTGTTTTTTCCCCGTTCTGAAACCCATGTTGTCGCACGCATCTCTGCTCGTCTAGCAGACATCTCTCAGTGGATGTCTGCTCACCACCTCAAGCTCAACCTTGACAAGACTGAACTGCTTTTTCTTCCGGGAAAAGATTGTCCCACCCTTGACCTAAAAATCAACATCGGCCCCTCTGTTGTTTCACCGACTCAGATTGCAAGGAATCTGGGTGTGATCCTAGATAACAAACTGTCCTTCACTGCAAACATCGCTGCTACAACCCGCTGCTGTAGATACACTCTTTACAACATCAGGAGGATACGTCCCCCCCTGACCCAGAAAGCGACGCAGCTTCTGGTCCAGGCTCTCGTCATCTCACGCCTAGACTACTGCAACTCCCTCCTGGCTGGTCTACCTGCATGTGCCATCCGACCTCTGCAGCTCCTCTAGAATGCAGCGGCTCGTCTGGTCTTCAACCTTCCTACATTTTCCCACACCACACCGCTCCTCTGCTCCCTTCACTGGCTTCCAGTAACTGCTAGAATCCACTTCAAGACAATGGTACTTGCGTACCATGCTGTGAATGGATCTGGCCCTTCCTACATCCAGGACATGGTTAAACGTACATACACCCCAGCACGTGCACTCCGCTCGGCATCAGCCAAACGGCTCGCTGCACCCGCACTGCGAGGGGGACCCAAGTTCCCATCAGCAAAAACACGTCGGTTTGCTATCCTGGCTCCAAAATGGTGGAATGAGCCCCCCATTGACATCAGGACAGAAGAAAGCCTACACATCTTCCGGCGCAGACTGAAAACTCATCCCTTTCGACTCCACTTCGAGCGATAGAATTACTAACTAAGCACTTACATACTAACAAAGCACTTATATACTAACAAAGGACTGGCTTATCTAAAGCCAGTTGAGTAGCACTTAAAATGGTTTGGTTCTATGAAACCTGATGTACTTACGTATATGATTCTGTTTTCTTCAAGTTTGTATCTTCTTGGTCGAATGCATTTATTGTAAGTCGCTTTGGATAAAAGCGTCAGCTAAATGCAATGTAATGTGAAAATGTAATGTATGATTTGTGTTTAGAGTAAAATAGAAGATAAAGCAACGTGTCAGGACCTTGACACAAACTGATGGACCCAAATGCACGACAAAGTCTTCAATGTAAAAAAAGTGTCTCTAATTTCAAAGATCAGGGAATTACTTTTAACAGAGTAGGTACTTGAATCAACAAAAAGCACTCTCAAGGAGGAAAAACTATGCATAACAAAAAGAGAACTTAAGAAAGAAATGTAAGCCTACAAAATTAACAAAACAACAAAACCTGAAATGAGTGAAAGCAATCTTTTTTTTAGCTGAGGCTTGGCACGACCATTCAGGGAAACAAACAAGACAAACTGACACAGGACAGGGGAGAGACAGGACTATTTAAACAAGAGGTGAGTGGGAACAGGTGGAAACAATCAGGGGCGGGGCAGACACTGATGATGGCGGGAAAAAAACCAAAGTGGAGGAAGAAACAGGGCCTGAAATGAAAGACAAGAGGTAAGTGCAAAATAAAACAGGAAATGACAGACAAAATACATAGACATAACTAACACATTTGACGAGACACAACACAGCGTATGCTTTAGGGCGTGGCTAGCTTGTGATTGACAGGTCACTACCATGTCCCGCTGGGGTTCTGTCCATTTTTTATTGCATGTCTTCTGACAATGGTAGGAAAACACAACAACCATTGACATGAAGATTCATACTCCTCAAAGGAAAAGTAGTATTAATACTGTATTTCCCAATCTGTTCTTTTTTCCTTTTCGTTTCTGTGGATGAGTTATCTCTGAAGAACAAGCCTTCATCTCAGCTCAGCTGGGCATCCAATTTCCTAAAATTACGCTACTCTACCTGTTCCTCCATCTTCAGGTTTCACCCCTTCTTTATCTTGGAGCACCTGAGTCATCTCTGCTGCAGTTACCTTTGGCAGGAAGAACACTCAATATAATTGTGCTCGGATTAAATAAGAGTGCGCTTATTAGGGGTCATGGTTAAAGGTTACAACTAACCAGTTGCCTGACCAGCTTTCAGTGTGGAAAATAGTGAAGATTGCGAAGATTCTTAGCAGCCACGATCAATGGGGAAAAACACTAACCATTCGTGATAGTTCCTCTTTTCACTGGGATGTTTGAGTAAAACACTACAGATGGGGACAGAAATGATTTAACAGACACTGGATACACAACATCAATATATACAGCTCTGGAAATAACTAAGAGACCAGTGAAAAATTATTAGTTTCTCTGGTTTTAGGTATGTTTTTGAGTATAATTTGTATTATTTATTTTTTATTCTATAAACTACTGACAACATTTCTCTCTGCTGGAATTCAACAGACACTGGAAGGGCAATACATGTAGAGATTTAAGAACAATTTGGAGTGATCTCTTAGTTTTTTCCAGAGCTGTATGTTTTTTAACAAGATATCAACCTATCTTTTTCCAAGGTTAGCGTCAATGGTGACTAGTTACTTTTGGTTTAAGATTTTATTATGTCATTATGAATTTTGACCTTCCATTAAATGTGATGTTATTGCTTTGAATGACAATTAACCTTGAAAATACATATATATATATATATATATATATATGACATTATAAGTGTATTTATATATATATGTAGCCTCATATTCCATCTAAAATATTTCTCAAAATTTTCTTCCACAGCAACATGTTTCCAGCGAACCTGGTTCAAGCCACTTTTCAGCAGGTAAGCACAAATGTTAATGGAAAAGACACACAGAAAAAAAAGGGGGAAAAAATCAATAAGTAAAAATAAAAGTGAAGAAAATAATTATCTTAATCGGAAAAACATTGAACTGACTAAAAAAATTAAATAACGGCACGTCTTCTGCAATCCACTCCCATTATGTGAATCTTCTAATTCAAATCTGTACACCTTTGAAAAGAGCCCATGTATAGATCATTATTATGTGAGGATCCGCTGCCCTGAACATCTCTGTTGGTGTCATGTCTGTGCTGATGTTGGCTCTGTCTTTGGTCTCAAGTATCGAACCCAGAGAGTTCCTGAGCTCATCCCCAAACCAACGGTGGCTCAGCTCCTGGATGAAACCACCACGCGCAGGGTCTACATCTACGGCATCCAGGACGACAATGGCACAGATATACAGAATTTCTCCCTGGATCTCACGCCACCGCCTGATGTCATCATGAAAACATCACCTGGTACCAGTGAAGGCATGAATGTGCTTGGGATAGTAATTTTTTCAGCTACCATGGGTAAGTGGTTGGCATATATCCCGCACACACATCTTCAGAGTTAAGTTACATAATTGCAATCTTGGCAATTATATTCCTGCATACTTACGTTTATAATGGGCTGTGATTCCATGTGGAACGCAGAGAACAAAGAAATGGTGACCTCCATCAATTAACACTGTGGGTGCATCAGTGGAGGTTTATAATTGATGCATTTAACAAACAATGAATGTGATCTATGTTGTTGTGGTTCTCTTTTTCTATCCAGGAATTATGTTAGGAAGAATGGGACCCAACGGAAGCGCTTTGGTCAACTTCTGCCAGAGTGTGAATGAGGCCGTTCTGAAGATCGTTGCCATTGTCATCTGGTAAGAGTTATATCTTGGAAGTAAGAAACACCTAAATTAATTCAATTAAGCAGTTTTGCTGATACTAATACTATTGATTATTATTGTAGCTGAAGAAGAATTTGGAATTTCTCGTTTTTTGCTTGGCTTTATGGCTGATAATATCAGCGCCTTTGTCAGTAATTCACTATGACATTAGTAAAGGCATTCATGTTCCCCAGAGGATGAATCACACTATATTGTTGATCCCTGAGTTATTCTAATCTACGCAGGGGTCTCCAACCTTTTTCTAACCGGGAGCTACTTTTGAAAAAAGAAAGTGGCCAAGAGCTACTCATGTTATTTTATATAGATTTCAGTGCACATATCACATTCGTGACTCAAGAGCAGAAACATTAACATTAACATGAATAAACTTCACTTTCTCATGAAGAGAAAAAAAGACAAATAATCACCATGCAATACTGAGTTCTGCTTTAACATCAATAACTACAGTAAACAGTTTTACAGATAAGAGTGCAAAGTTCCTAATTGTAATAATAACATTTCTAGCTCTATAATTTAAATTATTTCAAGCATTTCACAAATTTGTTTCACATGTAAAAGGGGAATATGGCTTGTGCTTTTCTCAACTTGCATCAAGCAAACATATGTCTTCAAACATTCAGTCTGTCACTGCATTGTTGTCTTTCTCCTGACTCAGCTAATGTGACACCTGGCACTGCATAGCATCCACCAGAGCACTGTACTGGGGTGTGTATCCTGACAAATTCACTCTGATTGAGTCATTGAGGTGTTCATCAGTAAGTCTTGTCCTGAATTTGGATTTGATAAAGTTCATATCAGAGAATGCTGATTCACAGCGATATGTTGACCCAAATAAGCAGGACAGTTTCAGTGCAGCAGTTTGAATGTTTTTGAATTTCTCTGGGTCCAATAGCTTCCAGAAATCTTTGTCCATCTGATGTGCTTTCAGCTGAATGTCATTCTGGAGATTGATTATCTCCAGCTCCAACTCTGAAGCACTGAGACTGAAAAAGCTGGCCAGTTGCTCAGACATGTCAGTAACATCCACGATGTTGAATGGGTTAGCAAGGAAACTTGCACAGGGCTCAAGCTGCTTAAAGTCAAGAAACCTGTCCTCAAATTCCTGCCCAAGCTTAGTTAAGCAGTCACAGTACTTTGATAAGTCAAGAAAGCCAGCAGCAGCTTTATTCTCCTGCAGTACTTTTTGAACAGAGGGGAAATGATGCAATTTATTTCCCTTTACTTGCTGAAGATATAGACACAGATTTGCTTTAAAGGCCTTTACAGCACTAATCATGTCACATACTGTTTTGCCATTGCCTTGTAGCTGGAGGTTAAGCTGGTTTAATTTTCCTGTCAGATCAGTCAAAAAGGCCAGGTCAAGTACCCAACCAGCATCAGATAAGATGGAGGTGTCCTCCCCCCTCTCTTCCATGAAGAGCTTTACCTCATTCAGCAAGGAGAGGAAGCGCTGTAGGATTTTCCCTCTACTCAACCACCTCACCTCAGCATGGAGAAGGAGATCTCCATATTCAGCTGACAGTTCCTCAAGAAAAACTTTGAAGCTCCTGTGTTGCTTTGCCTTCGCTCGGATAGAGTTTATTATTTGTATCACAGGTTTCATGACGTGATTGAAGTCCATAACTTTGGCACAAAGTGCTTCTTGGTGAATGATGCAATGGTAACTCAGGAAACGTGGGAAATATGGATCTGACTTACAATTTGCGATAAAACCGGTGGCGTCCATCAGTTGTTATGGATACAAGCTTCTCCATTTGCACGCCTTTATTTATGAAATAATTCTTAATAGAATTATACACGTCCACACCTCTTGTTGTTGTTTTGAGTGGAAGCAGTGTCAGAAATTCCTCTTTCGCCGTAAAATCCTCAAACACCATCCGGATGAACACAGACAGCTGAGCTGTGTCGCTCGCATCCACCGACTCTTCGCACTGTATGGAGAACCACTTGCACCTGACCATGTCCCGCTCCAACTGTCCCATGGCATCCACTGACAGCGCCGACACTCTCCTCGCCACAGTGTTGTTTCCCAGTTGCACATCGTCAATGGCAGACATTATCTCCGACTTGCTCTTGTGGTCTCTGAACAAAGTCTCTGCCATAACAGACATCGCTCCCTTAAGAACACCGCCATCAGTGAAAGCTTTTTTGTTCTTTGCCAAATACTGAGCGACTCGGAACGATGCTTCTGTAGCTAGGCTAGCTTTCTTGGCAGGCTTCGTGAACAATGACTGCTGCCTTTGTAGCGTAGCTTTTAATTGTTGTACCTTCTCAACGCGAAGGCAACTGCCGGCGGGATACTCCTTTGAAAAGTTTTCGTGAAGTTTTGTGAAGTGCCGCTCGACATTTCCCTTCTTCCCCACCGCAACACTCGAGCCACAAATTAAACACACACACTTGTCTTTGATGCTCGTAAATAAAAATGCATGTTCCCACTCGTCATGAAAGTAGTATATTTTAGATTTCTTCTTTGACGGACCTTCCTCAGTTGTCATGACTGCATCTTACATCTCTTTTTCTCTATCTTTCTTACTCTCAAAATATACTACATAAATAAATATGTCTCAACATGTCAACTGCACTTTAGCGCCCTCTGGTGAGCTACTCGGAAAACCTCCGCGAGCTACTGGTAGCTCGCGATCGACGTGTTGGCAACCCCTGTTCTAATGTAACACTATAAGATTGATATGATGTTTTTTAATGAAGTTTCTAAACTATTGGACCGATTGCTATAACATTTTAATTAGATGTAGGGTGCCCAGGGAATTAATCTTTTTGACTTTGGTTGTCCCCTAACTTTATATGTTATGCATGTCAAAATCTGAATTCTACATTTCCAGAAAACGTGTTCAGATGATCATGGCTCCTGTGTTGGGATGATTTTTTATGACATTTGATTTAGTCATGTATGTCCCCTCAGAGCTAATTGGTATATTTTTTGTAACCCCCACATTTTAATTTATCCAATCTACACAAAATTACCAATACCTTTATAAATCAAATAGCACTCTGAGGACTCACGCCAATGGTGCATTCATGTGCTCCTGGGATGGTATCGTATTGGATTGTATTCTAGCGTTTGGATCAAAGAACCACTAGCAGGAATATAGAAGTGTTTTTGAACAGTAAATGCATCATGAGTGCTGAGACTTGAAGAAAAAAAAACACTCATTTAGAAAAGAATAGAACAGCAACAACAGGTTGTGGTTGTCTTTTAGTAAACAAATACTCTACCTTTCTTCTGTCCCTTAAAGGTATTTCCCTTTTGGCATCGTCTTTCTGGTTGCCGGTAAGATCTTGGAGATGGATGACCCTTCAGCCATGGGAAAGAAGCTGGGTTTTTACGCCATTACGGTGGTAATGGGCTTGGTGCTACATGGCCTTTTCATCCTCCCGGCCATGTACTTCTTCATCACTAAGAAGAGCCCCATTGTGTACATAAGAGGAATTTTGCAGGCCCTTCTCATCTCCTTGGCCACCTCCTCCAGGTAAAATGAAAAGATTGGATTTTTCCAAATTGAATATTGCATTGGATTTATCTATTTATAACCGTTGGGGCCATGTGAATCTGATGTTTTTCTTCCGAGCCAAACATGCTGTGTAGAATTCTCTTGTTTTGTTCCTACACTAGAGCGATACTGCAACTATAGAGCAAGTAAAATAAGTTCACTTAGCATTGCTATGATAACGTTTTTAAGATTTAAAATATATCTTTCATTAAGAATTAACAATTTTCCAAGGAGAAAAAAAAAATTAACATTCCCAATTTATCCAAACATCGCTTGATTAAAAACATTGTTGGACCTGAAAGGAGGATCTGACTGTTCATGAACGGACGGTCGGAGTGTCTAAAGAGTTTTTTAAACAATCTATAAATCTTTCGTAAACTGGCTAGCTAGCTAGCAGGCACCAGATTAAATAAGTGACAAATATTTACACTTTTCAACACTGCATATCGTTCTGGCAGTGAGAGTTATTATATAAAACATTGTCACTAAATGTTTTATTCTTAACAGCCAGTGTGCTAACATTCTTTGCTTCTTTTGGAGTTCCTCAAGAGGGAGCCACTGAGAGACAATACAAAATAACTGAACACATTGCATGAATTCACATATGAGAATATTTGTATTTGTCGTCCTCCCAGTCACTTATTGCTGATGGTTGTGTTGTTGTAAAACCATCCGCAGGGTAATAATTGAAATGTGGGTGGATAATAGAGTTCTCCTTGAATCATTGGATGATTGTGGGGTTTTACTTTGACCTTTACCCTTTTAACATCTGACACCACCTCAAGGTTGTATGTTAAGATTGGCTATATTTGTGTCGTTTGAAACCAAACTATACCTTGCAACCTTAGTTCAGTATGATGACAATTTACACTTCACTGATCTTCTGCTGCTGATGAGAAATATTGTGATGTTTCTTGCAGTGTGGTAGTGAAGGTTCCGATAAACAACTATTTGCTGGTTGTTTACAGTATGTGTTGCAGTTAACAGTTACTAAGAGGTAGAACCAACGAAACCTCTAAATAAAATTTTGTTTTTGCAGCATTCAGTTGTTCACTAACAAACCTCAGTCTCATTTAAATCACAGCTAATCTTACATTTTGATAAAATATATCTATGCGTATGCACGTTGGCTCTTGCACAACCATTTTGTGGATATTCATTGACATCTTCAATATTGGTATATCTACACATTATGTTCTTGTATTTGTATATCAACCCAAAGACTAGCATTTTCCCCCCATCAACACAAAACTATATGTCTCTATACTTTTTTAGAATAAACATAGGAGAATGTATTATACCAATTTGTGGCAGTTTTAGAAAACTGCAGGAGTTTCAGGGCCACAGCCCTGTAAAAGCATGTTGTGGTATTTAATCGAACTCTGCTTGTCTCAAAGGAGTCTTCATATATGTATATGTTAATATACCGTAATTAAACAAATGTTGTTGTTTTTTCTTCAGCTCTGCCACACTGCCTATCACCTTCAAGTGCCTACTTGAGAACAACCACATCGACAGACGCATCATCCGCTTTGTGTTGCCTGTCGGGGCCACCATAAATATGGACGGCACCGCACTCTACGAGGCTGTGGCAGCCATCTTCATCGCCCAAGTTAATAACTATGAGCTTGACTTTGGACAGATCATCACGATCAGGTAAGTACATTTATACTGGGACTGGCTAAAATAAATTAGCTTTTGGTGGAAATATAATGAAGCGTAAGATATGTCAGCAGTTGAGGGAAGGCAAAATATTGAAGGATATTAGCACAGTTGGATGAAATCCTCCTGGCTCCTCGGTCAAATATCGGAGATGAAATTGTGATGCCGATATTTTTATTAATTTGGTTGGATTACTTAAAAAAACTGTGTGAAAAAAATGAACTAAGTTACTGACCTTGAACATGGAGTCGAGGCTAGCTTTTCTTACCGTTTGTAGTTTCAATGCTAAGCTAAACTAGCAAGCTGCTGTTTGTGACTTCACATCAACCGTGCAGATACTAGAGTAGGGTATCAATCTTCTCAGCCTTCTTTTGGAAATAGAATGAAATAATTCACATTAAATACTCTTTATGCACAGATTCTTATCTCAATATAAATTGAACGAATGAGGAAAACCTTTGATAGTGTGAGGATATAAGCTATAAATTGCATCTGAGTCAGAACATAGAGCAGGCATACTTGTTTTTTTCAGTGCAACATTTGAATGAATCTAACGTCACACATTTAGTTTAATTCTAAATTAAGAACAAATATTATGGGATTTACTAGATACACATATATGTAAATGTCACACAGATTACATCTCATATGAGCTCCTTAGTCTGATCTGATTTCTGCTAAATCGGTCTGGAAGCCCCGGGAACACAGACAGTCAGACAGAAAAGTCAGACAGACAAACAGCCACACAGACAGCCACACAGACAGACAGACAGACAGACAGACAGACAGACAGACAGACAGACAGACCGAGAGACAGACAGACCGAGAGACAGACAGACCGAGAGACACACAGACCCCTTTCCATCGACTCCCTATAACTTTTTTACCACAGGAGATCAAGCCCACCCAGGTCTAAAAATGGCCTGTCCTTCCTCTGATTTCATGTCCAACAGTAATAACATTAAGCAGACCTCTCCTCATGGCTGCAGTCTGTGCCCATTCCGTCATAATCCCTTGGCGGTAAAACCCATATGACCTGTATTACTCATCTCCCTTGTCACAGCAGAATTATAATAATTTTCCTCTCTCTGCGCCCTTTTCCCGTGCCGTTTGGCGGCTGACCAAGGAGCTGCTCCATCTGCATGCCAACACAACCCCTTAACCCCCACAACCCCCCCACCAGCCCTGCAGAGGGACAGTTTGTCAGTTTGTGATCAAAGGTCCGGGTGTGGGATAAAATATCCCCTCAATCATTCTCCCTACATTATTTCAATACTTAACTTAATTAAAAAATGTAATGCTACGACTTATACATTCTATGTCATTAGAACATTTAAAATTACAATAATATCATTTTCAAAACGTATTTAAAGTTTTTGATTTATACACAGCATCCAACACATTCTACTCCGACCCATCTAGATCCTAACCCTCTGTTTTCAAAACTATTGCGAGATGTTAAGGTTAGGAATTAATCTAATGGTCAGCAAGTCTTGTATGTTTTGCAAGTTTTGCAAATGTAGGGTTAGCATCTAGACACGACCACAAGGTCTGTGTTTTTAGCCAATTATTTTGTTGGTCGTTGTAAAATAACGTACTTTACCTGTTTATCATTCTAAGTTGAGTCAGCTGTCAATATTAAATGTCTGCTGGAGACGGAGAGCACATTCAACTCTGAGATTAAGCAATAGTGTTAAAGCTAGCAACATCTGATCTGCTGGCAATACAACAATTGTAGCCAGCAAATTCCCATTCATATGCCACAAATGAGGAGCCTGAATTTGTGTTAATCAGGTACAAAAAAACATTTTTAAAGAATTGAATTAAATATTTCGCCAGTTTTTTATTGTAAACTACAAATGTTATGCTAGAATGAAGAGCTTGACAGGATGGCAAACTGCCGCACTTTCCGTCAGTTAGCTCTCACCTATGATGAGTAATTGTAATTGTTTATTTATATATAAAATAAATGCTCCTCTCCGCTCCATCAGCATCACCGCCACGGCAGCCAGTATCGGAGCAGCAGGAATCCCACAGGCTGGACTCGTAACCATGGTGATCGTGCTGACCTCTGTGGGCCTGCCCACCGATGATATCACTCTCATCATTGCTGTTGATTGGGCTTTGTAAGTAAGAGTTCATCTTTCCAACATGTGAAGCTCTTCAACTCAGCATGTGGTTATGACGTTTGAGTGTCTTTGTACTCTGTAGCATCTTAGCATGAGTATTTTTTATATTGTATATGTAAATACCAAATTATGCATGAGTACCATACTTGATGTATTTAAAAATGTTATGCCTTTACATTGCATAACCTAAACATCTCAACCGATGATGAAAAATATAAAATTTTCCCAAGCATCTTTGACACTGTGCATTACTTTTCATCCTTTTTATTATCAAGGGATCGATTCAGGACCATGGTGAATGTGATGGGGGATGCACTGGCCACAGGCATCATGGCTCATATCTGCAGAAAAGATTTTGTCAAAGAAGGGGAGCAGGTGAGAGCCTTCATCTTAGTTTGAAAGACCTAGAGAAAAGTTCAAGGAATGTGGGTAGCCCACTCTAGCTCCAAAAGTTAAGACTAGTGACTATTCACTCATCTTATACTGAAAAAACTGAAACGTTAACTTAAATTAAATGTTAACAATGTCAACAAATTTCACAAAACTGTATTAGGTTAGTTGAAAGCAATAATATTAAGTTTAACTCAATTATTTTGTATTGAAACTTAATATTATGCTTTCATCTGACCTAATATTGTTTTATGTGACATCTGCTGATGTAATACATATATTTAAAGTCAACGGTTCAGTTTTTTCAGTGAAGGTAAGAACCTGAAAATTATCATAATAGGGCGTAAGTGCCATATCAACAGTCTTCAATCTAACTCAATCTAAAATATTGCGAAACAAAATATGTTAAAAGAGCACACTGTTAACCTGTTCAACCCGGAAGCTGCAGAGTTTTTTTTCTTCACAAAACTGTGTCTCAGGGCTTCTTAACATTTAAAACCTATTAATGTGTCATACGCACTTAACGGGAAGAAAGTCAGCTAACTGACAATACGAACCATTTTTACCAAAACAAAACACAAGCCTCACAAGAAGCGTCTAAATGAGCACTGAGCAAAAAAATGCTTTAGCACAGAACTCTAGGTATATATACCCTTACATATCGGATCTGCACAAACAAGATATCGATTAGCAAACTGAGATTCCACAGATTCTAGGGGTATAAGCATCACTGAGCGATCAGAACTCGCGACAGGGGAAGCAAACACAGACATCACAACACGGAGCTTTACGGAGCAAAAACGGGACATTGTCTTACCTACTGTATGCTGTTGTTCTGATCAAAAGTTGTGTTCAATGGCATTAAAACGATAAAAAAGCTGCTGAAGGTTAATCCATATGTTAATCCAATGTGTCTGAAATGATTACTGATAATCCATCTTCATATTTATGTCAATAACAATTAATATATAGTTGCAGCTTTTGCTAAACCTCTCTAAAAAGGTCAAATGTCACTTGTTTTGCATCAAACTTGATACAGGGTACTTATTATATGTTATAGTTTGGATTCCTAAAGCTTTTAGTCTACTATCCCATCATTCAAGGGTGGTTTTCACTATAAGTAATGTTTTATTTTTGGACGGACACTATCATTTATATTTTTTTACTATGTTCAATCTGAATTTACTTTAAAATAAAAAAGATTCTATATTGATTCTGACTTTTCTACATCCAACTCACAGGTTTATCATTGCTTTGAGAAAAAAGATTGGTAACACTTTATATTAAGGTACACAAATTAACCATAAACTAGTTGTTAATTAACATGCATATTAGCAGTATATTAGCTCTTTATTAGTCATTATAAAACACTTATTAATGCCATGTTCTACATGACCATATTCTACAAGTAATAAGCCATTAGTTGAGAGTTTTTCCTCAATAACCCTCTAATTAGTGCTTATTTATTGCAAGTAAGGAAGTTGTTGTACATGAGTTTTGGTCTTAATATGCGCTGCTCAATATGGGCCTAATAAGGCAGTAGTACCACAAGAATAGTTATTCTCCCATAGTAACACTTAACAAATAGATCTATTCTTATGTAACAAGACATGAAATTATAAGTGTTAATTGTGTCAAATAACTCAAAAGTAGATTGTGTTGGGGTATTGACAGTTCAGCTACCAATAGCAAGGTGATATTGACCTGCATGTTTCATATTTGCACATTTATATTTTTGTAAAATT
>NW_011360979.1:5033-14043 GCF_000735185.1 Notothenia coriiceps | reverse complement strand
AGACTCTGTTTGGTTGGTTGCAGAGTGGCACGGGGCGTTATGTATGAATGCAGCATAAGTGCTCGAGTTGACTGCCTGAACTAGCTCGCAGGCTTCGCCCCATTTAAATACGTTTTTGCTCCAGTTGATAAAGAATGATTATTAGGTCAAAGCTCATTGTATAGAGACCTGTATCATCTGCGTACCGACGAATCTTTGCTGACCCTCCTCTTCTCCGTCTGTCTGTCTCTCTCTGTGTCTCTATTCTCTTTGTGTCTCTATTCTCTTTGTGTCTCTATTCTCTTTGTGTCTCTATTCTCTTTGTGTCTCTATTCTCTTTGTGTCTCTATTCTCTCTGTGTCTCTATTCTCTTTGTGTCTCTATTCTCTTTGTGTCTCTATTCTCTTCTCAGGTTTCTACGAGTTAAGCGACGGGGCGTCCGGCTCTCTTTCTAACTCGTCTAACTCGGTCTTCAGCGAGTGTTTCTGCTCGATGGCAGAAGCTGATGGACGTCTCATTTCTGCAGGTACAAGTCTTCCTCCTCCTCCTCCTCCTCCTTTTGGTTACTTTGTTGTGTAAACAAACACACACACATTCCCTCACACACCATCGTGTTGCGCCTTCAAAATAAAAATCTGAAATATTGAATCAAGTTTAAACAGTAAAACAGATTGATAGTGTTGATATATAAGCATTTGAGCATTTCATAGGCAAAATGGCCGCTGTCATTTCCAGAGAGAGTGTGTGTGTGTGTGTGTGTGTGTGTGTGTGTGTGTGTGTGTGTGTGTGTGTGTGTGTGTGTGGCAATAGATGTGTTTGTATTTTTGTTTGAACGTGACAAAACATCTGGCAGCTGTTTCCCTGCTGAAGGCTCAAACTGTCACACCTCCGAATACGACTCCAACACTAGCCTGCCAACACCTGACCCGCACACACACACACACACACACACACACAGTCAACAGTGTGGATGAATGAGATCTGTCGGTCTCTGCAGGAGGATTTCTAACTTCCTGCAGCAGCTGTGGATCTACTCTCTGCAGACGGCTGCAGTAATGAAGCTCGGTTCTTTCTCAAACATCTGTTTTGGATTATCTGATAACAAGCATGACACACCCAAAACACACAGATATGATCCTGAAGGACTTAATGCATGTTCAACTCCTTCACAGCTGCCTGGTCTCCTAGAAAACACATGTATATGAACATAATCTGGAACATTAAAATGCATTTTAAGAATACTCTCGACTACTTGGGAGCCTCAGTGAAGTATTAATGAAATGAAGTTCTTATGTCTTTAACAAAACCGGAAAATGTGGGTTTAGTTTGTCTCAATGTTATCAAGTCAAGCTGATTAATCTGACGGTTGAAAGTTGATCTAGCTGTAAAACTGTTGGTGTCTCCTCAGGAATGAATATATTTTGTCTCCTGATGATGGATCACCATTAGCGCAGTCTTGCCAATGTTACATTTGGTTTTGCACTGGCCATTTACTGCTCACTGTTTCAGCTGACATTTGCAAACATGCGAGCCAAGAATAAATTCTACCAAATTGGGGATAAATTGTGGTTGCAGTCCCTACAGTGTAATGCAATACCTCCCCCTAACCCCCCACCCACCACTCTCCCTCTCTCTGTTATAACCCATATATGAGTTTAATTTCACATCCAGGAACAGCGGTGAACATGGAGAGTTAACATTTCACGGCACACTGTCTCCACAGGAAAGAATTTTCCACTTACTAATGCAGCCGATCCAAACAGGGTCATTACCTCGTTCAACAGAGCGTTTCATCAGAGACTGCATTGCTAGGAAAAGAGCTCTGGGCAGCGTTAGCTTCCTGTCAGCTGTTGACATTAGGAAACAGTTCAACGCAAAACAAATTTAGATCCATTTAGACTGTTTATGTTTGAAACTGCGAATTGTTTAGTCGTGTGGTTTACAGCTGTTCATTCCTATAGTGTTCATCTGTTTGCAGCCCACAATTTATTTATTTCTACCCCTGTCATTGCTTATCTTATTCTATTTACATGTATATACACTCCTGCATTTACTTGGTCCCTTTCAACATCTTCTACAACATTTACCTTTTGTATTTTTTTGACATGTATATATTTCACTACTTGAACATTGGTCTTGCAACTTAATCTTGCACTATTTCATTCCTACGCACTATTTGTATCGGTTTTTAAATGTGTTGTGTTGGTTTAGGGTCTTATATGTATATTTATGTTATATTGGACTGACGTAATATGCAAATGACAATAAAGCCTTTGAATCTTGAACCCTCCTCCGCCGTCCAAAGACTTAAAATAACAACTGTGCATATCCTGAATCTGCAGCTGTGCCTGGCTTTGATTTATAATGTGAAATTCTTTCTCGTTCTCCCTTTTTAGATGAGCGGGCCAGCTGTTTGGAGTGTGATGGTTTGGTTGGAGGACTTTGTGACGACTCGTCTTTCTCCGGTACCGTCCGTCGCTCGCTCTCGGCTCCTCACCCGGTCACCCTGGATCCTCTTTCTTCGGTGGCCTCATGTGACTCCCTGTCTAAATACCACTGTGACTTGGTGGCAAAGAATGGCAGCGAAGTTTACCGCTACCCAAGCCCTCTTCACGCCGTGGCTGTCCAGAGCCCCGTCTTTCTACAAATGTTGGGTCCAATCAGAGACGAAGGGCCTGTAAGAAGCGTTGAGGCCGGTGTTGAAGGACTGAAACTGGAGGCTTCCCCTCTTTCTGCTTCTGTTTCAGCCCCTCTTGTATCTCAGAGCTCCTCTTGGCCGGCTACCTTTTCCTCCCAAACCCCTTCCCTTAAGCGCCTGGACAGCTATATCTTCAGTCTGCTGCAGCGGAGGGCCCTTCCCGTCCGGACCAGCAGACCCAGAACCAGCATCAGCACTGACCCGTCAAAGAGCATCCTGAGGCAGGCCAGTCTCTGTGTGAGGCAGGTGTCTGGGTTCGGTTTTGGGACTCTAAGGGGGTCTGAATTCAGGCCCTCCTGGCCGGCTGGAGGCGCCTCAGCGGAAAGCTCGTCTCCTCAGAGGCAGTGGTCCGTGGAAAGTAAACCTGAGGAGCAGGAAACGCCGAATGTTTTCCCTGATGTCAGCGTCGAAACGATGCAAAATGGCTTCAAGATGAACAGTGACCTGGCAGAAAACCAGAACAGCTCTACTCATGGTATTTGCATCCAAAATGGCTCTTCTGTCACTCACATGGATACAAGCACTAACAGTCTGCTGAAACAGAAAAGCAAAAGACTTCTTCCTCCCTCAGCTGTTTCTACTCTGCCTAAAGACTTCAGGGAGCTGGGTATTCCCAAAGCTAACTCCTCTCCCAAAGAAACCCAGCAGCCATGTTACTTTCCCGACCAGGACCTGCTCCTTAAATCACCGGCAGTCATTCAAACTTCTTCAGCTACTCCCAAGAACAGCCCAAGGCCTCTTCAAAACGTCCAGACGGAGAAGGTTGAAAGGTCAGAGGTAGCCTGTCTAGTTCCCTCCTCCCAAAGTCCGGATGAAGCAGAAGGAGAAGGAGGAGGAGGTCACAACGCTAAGTACTTTTCCAGCCAGGGTCAGAATGTCAAGCACCGTAAGAGTAGCAGCAAGAATGTCAAGAGTGTCAAGGTGAAGACCACCACCACCACGATGAAGACGAGTCGCACCTCTGAACACAATGAGCATAAGTCAGAAAGAAGAGGTGATAAATCCCATCACAGGTCTAAAAAGTACCGGCTGTTGGAAGACGGAGCGTCCATCAACATCAAAGTCTCTAAGAGGGCGCCTGGTGGTGGCAGTTCTCATGGGATGAACTCCTCCAGGATCAAACGCCTCCCTGCCTCCATCCCAGAAGGCCGAGTTTTGGACAAACACGACACGTCCACGCTTGGCAGTGTGCGGTCAGGTGCATCCAGACATCATGGTCACCACCATCATCATCATCATCAAGGACGGGACCAGGTTGCCGTGGTCGCCAAACCCAAACACAAACGGAACGATTACCGGCGATTACGTGCGATCATGGAGCTTCAGTACGACGAGGCGTTCAGGCACGCTCAGCGACGTCAGAGAAAGGAGTTGTTGAACCAATCTGCGGCAAATGTTTACCTCCCCCCTGCTGGACAGGTGAGCAGCCCGTACTCCTATGTGGCGAGAAGTGACTCTGAGTATTCGGCCGAGTGTGCATCGTTGTTTCACTCCACCATCGTCGACACCAGTGAGGATGAGAGGTCCAACTACACCACGAACCGCTTTGGAGACAGTGAGTCCAGTGAAGAGGAATACATCGAGGAGAGCACCACCACGAGTGACACTGAGGAGAGTGGAGGAGGTGGTGCAGGGGGAATGGGAAGAGGGAGGAACCAGTTAGGGGCAACTGGGGCCAGGGCGGCGGGACAGGAAATGACTCCAGCTCAGGCAAAGGCCTTCGTCAAGATCAAAGCGTCTCGAAACCTGAAGAAGAAGATCTTGAGGTTTAGGTCGGGTTCTCTCAAACTCATGACCACCGTTTGAGTCAGCAGCTGTTCACAACCACACCCATGTGACAATTCCCGGAAAGGCTAAACAAATACAAATTAAAGTGGTATAAACAAACAATAATAGTACAACTAAAAAAACTCGGGCTAAATTGAATTTCGGCTCCTACATCTAGCATACTTGAACCAAACCCAATTGTGGAGCAGACCTGATGGGAAAGCAGACTGTGGATGGACAAGTGCTGCATTTACAAAATGGAAAAACACTTTTCTATACTTACATTTCGAACCATCGCCAAGCCTCTTTTGCCTGAGGGACAACGCCAAACTAGTAATCAATATTTGTAAAAAATTGTGTGACCTTTTGTTTACGTCAACAAACAAGAAAAAGAAAAGTGCTTTTTTCTTAATTTGCTCATATCTCCTGTTTAGCTTTTAAGAAGGTACATTGGATTCCTTCTAACACAGCCTTTACTGTTAACCAGTCGAGTCCATCTGAACAACCCAGTATTGTGGTAATCACAGGTGAGAGATACGTTTCCTCTGTTGCCATTTCTTCTCGTGTTCTTCGGTATGATTCCTAAATGCAAAAAGGGAACAAGGAAGGATGATTTGGTGTATCCTTTAGTTTGTCAGTAACCTTGCAAAAGTTACATAAGCTACTTGATCTGCAACCATATGGCCTTATTAACTTCCTGTGTCTAAATTTACCATCATGCAGATCATGTGGGGTTTCAGTTACCCACCCCTCATACCACAGCACTGGGTTGTTCACATAGTGTGTGTGGGTAAACACAAATAACACCAAACATCTGAAGGCGCTAAGTAGTGTGAACTTATAAGTTCCCACATCAAACAAATCAACATGGCAGCCAAAACAGTAAACAAGTATCACTGCATTCAGGATTTAAGGAGCATTAGATGCTTTTGGGGAACTACATATTTTGAAAAAGGTGAAGGGTTGGTTTGGAGTTTTGGATTTAGCCAATTAAATTGTCTGCCTTCACTTTCCTCCATCTTTCCTGGCCAAACAAGTGCCTCAGCCGGTGTAACCCTGGCCCCCTAAAGAAGAGAAATCAAGCTTTTCTGTCTGCTTCAAACTGAATAGTCTGCACCCAGAGTATTTTGTATCTATTGTCAAAGTTCCCTTCTACTGCTTCCCAAGGTTTCTTTGATATCTCCCCAGCAACAAAATATCCCAGTTCAGAAATACTGGTAAGTTATTGGGATCTCTAAAAAACAATGTTTTGGAGAGCCCCCCAAAAGCCCAAGGGTTTTATCGTCTTGAGGCCATGAAAATAGGCCAAATAATAATAATAGGGGGCCACACACCGATCTCATGTTTGGACAGTCCAAAAAGCATTTTAGAACAAGCATACTGAGGCTTAATGTAATAAGTGGGGCTGTAGTCAGGTTTTCAGAGAGTTTATTGGAAAGTTGGAAAGTGATTTTAGGGGGTCCCTACCAGAGATGGGGTCGTTACTAAAAAAAAGTAATATATTACATATTACTTTTTTTTAAAGTAATGTATTACACTACTTCGTTACTGTCTACATAAAGTAACTCATTACTTTACTCGTTACTACACTCGTTACTTTACTCGTTACTTTACTTGCAGGGCCGGCCCGCCCCTCCCTACAGGCAGATCACGCAGACTGCGGCGCACCTACAGAGTAAGCGCGCCACAGTTTTGCCTCTGCGAGACTCCACTTGCACCCCCAATTACTATTGCATTAAGGAAGACATAACACAAGTCTTTCTTTTGATATGCTCTTTAATAAAATAGGCTACCAGCCTGCCACAACAAGCTAACAGTCTGTGAAACGTAAAGACACTAATTAATGAAACCAGTTCAAGACGCATTATTCTTATTCTTATCATTCTTTATGAGCACAGTAACGGTAAGGTATCTAATTACTTATTTATTTAGTTTGGTCAAACTAAAGTGGTAGAGACAGAATTCCTACAATGAAGCGGGACATTGAACTGTTCACCCGTGAGAGGGCAATCAAGAAAAGAGAGCGAGCGGCCCCGTTGAGGAAGTTTACAGATGAAATGACTCATCCATGTTTATGCAGCACTGCACGTGGAGATGTGGACGGGCAAATCGCGCAGATTACGTAGGCCTACATGTATACAAACCTGCGGCGGCGGAAACCCCTCTTGTCTGTCAGTGAGTGTGATTATTTTATAAAAGTAACAAAGTAACGCGTGTCGGGGCAATGTTAGTAACTGTAGTGTGATTACTGAATTATAAAAGTAACGCGTTACACTGCTCAGTTACCGACAAAAGTAATATGTGTAACGCGTTACACCCAACTCTGCTCCCTACATGGTTCTCAAAACGTCTCCAGAAGGTTCTTCAGAAAGTTGTCCAGAAGGTTCTTCAGATGTTCCTACATAGTGATGAGGTTGTCCCTTGCTACAGTTATCTCCTTATTTCCTGCACTTTGAGACAAACTGTCAGCAGACAGGACGACCGGTGTACCATCGTTAATCTGTCATTTGTGTGTAGCTTTGTTTTGTATTTATTACAACATGAACTTTTCCCTTTGTTGGAGCGTACCTACACGGCACGCCAAACGTCTGTAAATGCTTCTCTTTTTTTTCACAGTCATGATTTACGATGTAAATGTTTTGATGAAAGCTATTTAAAACCTAATATATTTGCTTTAGGATACCAGGCATGGTACCGACTGACAGCTGGTCAAACAGCAGTTTATATAACATTTATACACTAAAGATGATGTGTCCTTCTTAACACTTTCACCACTGTTGCCGACATTTATTATGGTTTTGCATTATAACAATTGTGGTAAAATCTTCTATGTCTGGTTGTGTGATAATCCTGCTTTCAGATCAGTGAAATTAACTGTTTCTCTACATACTGACACCTAATGTAAGCAAAAAGACCTCTTGGTTTGAATGCCTTGGACATAGATGTGGATTGTTCCTACTTTTTTTTTTGTGTCAATATCAAAATATCTTCGTGGACATTCATAAAATCTGCAACAATAAAGTCAATGAAAGACTGTCAAGACCTACATTATAGGTCAACTGGATGTCAAACCAACCTAACGTAGCCTGGTTTTAGCCAGTTTGATGCCTTTTTACCAACACAATGTTCACATATCTTTTTATAACAATTTATTTTATATAGCTTCCATTTACAGTCAATGTTTCATATCTCTCAAATAAGACTCGGATGTTTCAGATAGATATCATCTTTTTGTCTCCTGAACAGAGATCAGTTCAGAATGTGGTTGGCTTAGCTTAGCTATACAACAGTTAGCTCAATCATAATATTAGGTGTTTGCAAAGCTACATGGGTTGGTGAAAATATAAGCCAATGTAACATCAGCTACCTACAACAGCACATGTTATGATAGCTGTTCTAGCTAACGAGTGCATACCAGAGTGTCCTTAGCCTAGAGGAGCTCAAACACTTAAGGGGGAAACTGTTAGCCTAGCTTCATCAAAAGAGAAGGAATCTATCGTATGATTTACATATTGTTTATTAAAAGGTATACAAATGTGGAATGTAGGCACTGTGTTTTAAGCAGCAGTTAGATTTGAAGCCATTTGTTAAATCTATTTGTTGAAATGTTATCTATCTGTGAGCTACTTCTTTAGCTAGCAAGCTAACATGTTCAATCTCTAACTGACAGTTTAAGGATTAGCATGGAAGTAAGGGATAGGAGGTATTTGAAATATAATTTAACAGTCAAATTAAAGTGTATGATTAATTTAAATTAACATCAGCTAGCTTTTAGCTACATGCTGTTTTTGTTGTAAGTGACATGACTTGGCAGTCCCATTGTATTTTGTGGTTTAATAACTACACTTTATGTCACTTTAAAAGGTCTTGTTAGGGTGCCATAAGCTTGGGAACAAAGGACCTTGGGGCATAAATACACTGATATAGCTAAGCTAACAGTTACCCTCTGCTTCCAGTCATTGTGCTACAACACAGTCTCACGGCATTTCGTGTTATAGTCACGAAATTAATCTATTGTCACCAACACGATTTCCCCCTTTTTTTCGTGTCACACAGAACGATTTTAAAAGCAATGTAAATAAAAACAAAAAATACAGATTTCAGTATTCTGACGTTCCCATTTCTTTTCCTAGCAGATGGCAAAAAAACTCCGTCATTATACGATTTAAAATAAAAGGGATAGGGTTAGGCTAGGGTAAGATATTGATTAAGAAAATGTTTTACGAACAACACAGCTTCTGGTATTCCAAGACCCGACCGGACAAAAAGACGTGGTGCAGGCACGAAACATACTACCAATAGAAATACATTGCTTTTAAAATCGTTCTGTGTGACACGAATAAAACGCGAGAATGGTGTTGGTGAACACGAATCATCCATCCATCCATCTTCTCCCGCTTATCCGTGGTCGGGTCGCGGAGGTAGCAGTTCCAGCAGAGAGCCCCAATCAATCAATGTTTATTTAAATAGCCCAATATCACAAATGTTACATTTGTCTCAGTGGACTTCACAGTTCGTACAGAATATCAGTATGACAATACAACACCCTCTGTCCTTAGACCCTCT